>NW_015177066.1:343787-346719 GCF_001447785.1 Gekko japonicus
AAAGCGGCCGGTGCTCAGGAGGGGGCGGCCGTGGGAGGGGAGCGCAGCCCAGGGCATGGGGGGGCGCATGGAAAGCGGAGAGGGAAGGGCAGGGCAGGGCAGGGCGGGGCGGGGCGGGGGAGAAAAGAGAAGAAAGTTTGGGAAGCGGAGAGAGAAAGGGGGGAAAACAGACAAAGGGATTAAAGAGAGGAGAAAGAGAGAAAACAGGAAAGGGGGAAGAAAGTGAGAGAAGGGGAGGGAGGAGAGAGAAAAGACAGCGAAAGAAAGAAAAACAAAAAGGGAAGGGAGGGAGGGAGACAGTGATAGAGAGAAAACAGATAGGAAAAGGAAAAGTGAGAGAAAGAGGAAGGAAGGAGAGGAAACAGAGAAAGGGGAGGCCAGCGGCATTCAAAAATCCCCACGGTAGCCCGCCCTTTCCACCCCTCACGCGCCCGAAGACCCCCTCGCCGGCTTCCTCAGCTAGGGAAAGCGCCTGGGGCCAGGCCTGTTTTCAGCGGCCGCTCAGAGCTGCCGCCGCTGCTGCTCTTCCACCCCACGGCTTGAAAGGAGACCGTTAGAAGCAGCACGGATCGACGCGCGTGCGCGCGCGCACTCACTCACACAGTCAGTTTCACCAGCGCGAGCGCGAGCCCCGGCAGCCCGCCCCCTCCTCTCTCGCCCAGCTCGGCTCGGGCGTGGATATCGCTGGCAGGCCCCGGAGCCGCATGCATTTTTGCCGGGAGCCGCATGTGGCTCTAGAGCCGCGTGTTCGCCACCCCTGCTTTAGAGCAAGGGTGTCGAACTCATTTGTTATGGAGGGCTGGATTTGCCATAAATTGGACTTTCTCGGACCAGGCCATGTGGGTCATAAAATGTAATGCCAGGTAGCGGAGATGTAAACTTGATAAAGGACACAAACACAAAGATCATTATTTTTTTTACTTAAAATAAAAACAGGCTCGAAACATTGGCATTCTCGCAATATTTTGTTTAACGGTCTCTCATAACTGACACTTCTTGCTCTGAATTACTGCATCAAAATGTCTGTGCTGTTGCAATCTGGGAGGGGGAGGGAGAGGAGCCTCAGTCCAGCGCCGGGAGCAGAAGCTCGCATCTCTATCTCTCCTGAGCGACTGAGAGAGTCTGGGAAAGCAAGCTATGATGCAGCAGCAGCAGCAGAACTGGAGGAAGAAGCAGGAGACCTCCAGTCCCTTGTGGGCCTGATAAAAGCCCTCGAGGGGGCCTGATCCGGCCCCCGGGCCACATGTTTGACACTCCTGATTTAGAGGGTGGCCTCTAGGGCATTATACCCCACTGAGGTCCCTGTCCTCCCTAAGCTCCATCCCTAAATCTCCAGGAGTTTTCCAACCTGTATCTGGCAACCCTACCTCCCATCCCGCACCAGTCCCCGGGGGGACCTGGGAACCCTTTTGCTTAAAGGGTAGAAATGTGGCTAAGAAAGATCATCTTCATATTATAAATGGGGGGGGGGGAATGAGTCAGGGAGAGGAGAGCTTGCCTCAGGCCACCTCATTGTTCGGAGATTTGATCTCCTTTATCGCACCTCGTTTTTCTTAGGGATGGCGCTATAGTTACAAGACTGACTGATGTTCACTTCTAAAGTATGGCACGAGTCCCCTTACAGCGCCCGGTGATTTTGATCCCAGCGGTAGTCACGGGAAAGCGAATGGCGTGAAGCAGCACCATTCGCCGCGGCCTCTTTGTGTCTGGAGACTGCGACTGTTTATATATTCCTTACCAATCTTGTAATTAAAGATCTCCTGACATCCGGCATGTAGACGGAATAGTTACAAACGGAACTCCCAGTTTTGACGGTTTCGCCCCCACTCCCTCCTACAGTTTGCTGAAATCAGAGAATCCCAATGGAATTCCACCAAACTGAACATTAACTGAAGGATTCGTGCAATCGCAATGCCAGTTTGCTGCCAAAATGCCACGAAGCTGTACTGTTCAGTTCTGGCTCAGCAAGATCAGAAAAATGTTAATCATAGCCAAAGTTTGCTAGCGCAGTTATAGAATTGGAGTTCTTACTTTTTAAAAAAACAACACTCTCTATTAGGCATCTTTATTGCTAAGATAAACAGAGTGGTACATATTGGTTCGTAATATGATCAGATCCCTGTTAATGAGTGATGGTACAGCAGATGCACTTTGATCAACTGCCATTCTGTACAGAGGTAAAACCGTACAGAGGTAAAGTTATGCCTGGTTTAATTGATGTCCTTTCACTGCACAGTCTCCCTTAAGAGGTCATGTCATTTGCAAACATGCCAGGCTACAGACTGGCAATAGCTTTTTTTCCATTGAGGAGAGAGGAGGCCTTGAATCAGATGGTCTGCGAGTCCATCCCAGTTTCCTCTCTGCTTAACAGGTCTGGCGGGTTTTTGTATTGCTTTCAAAAACCTGCAAAGCCTCTTATGACCAGCAAGAAATACTATAATGACACGTGCTATTTGAAAACGGGTACCTAATAGGTCTTAAGGGGGACTGCAGGTTTGTGCAGCCAGGTGCGTTACTGTGGAATTTGTTTTGTGTAGAAAAATAGCAGGATGACCTTTGTGGTTATCTTTGAATTCACCTCCAGTTCCACATCCCTGACATTCAGAAGTAGAACCTTTTGAGACTGTCTGCATACAAAGCATGTGCTCTGACCCCCAGCCCGGGCCCTTCTGGTCAAAACCCAGCAGCAGAAAGTAACAGTCTTAAAAGAAGCCTGTCTTGTAAGGGTTGGAACTCTGATCTTGCAAGCCCCATACAGAGTTATTCTAGTCGAAGCCTGCTGAAATCAATAGGTTTAGAACGGAACAAGAAAGGGGACCCGCAATACTTGTGGGGGGTGGGGGAGCTCCATGCAGAGCAGGCGGAGGAGGAAGCAGCAGCAGCAGGTAAGCTTCCCCCCATCCCGCCGATTCCCGCCCCCGTCTCCTCCACC
>NW_015177066.1:347753-362765 GCF_001447785.1 Gekko japonicus
CTGCGCATGCGCAGGGGACGTTCTGTAAGTTTCGGGGGGATTTAAGTATCCCCCCGATATTTTTGTCCAGTTTTTAGATTTTTGTGCACACGTGGGGACTGGCCCACGTGTGCACAAACCTCCCCCGGCCCCCCAAGTGCCCCCGAAGTGCGGATATAGCGATCCGCACGGAGGGGGCAACTTGGCTATTAGATATAGTGATGACTCTGCATAGAACAATGCTGTTTAACTCAAGATAGGTGGCCGTGTTAGGCTGTCTGTAGCAATAGAAAAGAGCAAGAGTCCAGGAGCACCTTAAAGACTAACAACATTTGTGGCAGGGTAGGAGCTTTTGTGAGTCACTGCTCACCTCTTCAGATAAGAAGAAGAACACTGTATCTGAAAAAGTGAGCAATGACTCACAAAAGCTCCTTCCCTGCCACAAATGTTGTTAGTCTTTAAGGTGCTCCTGGACTCTTGCTTTTTTCTACTATTACCCATCATCCTTTTCAGTTGCAGTCCCAAGAACATACTCTGGGAGAAAGTCCACATAGGATAAAAGGAGACTTACTTCTGAGTAAGTAAAGGTAAAGGTTTCCCTTGCTCGAAAGCAAGTCGAATCCGACTCTAGGGTTGCGGTGCTCATCTCCATTTCAAAGCCGAAGAGCCAGCGCTGTCCGAAGACGTTTCTGTGGTCATGTGGACAGCATAACTAAACACCAAGGCGCACGGAACGCTGTTACCTTCCCACCGAAGTGGTCCCTATTTATCTACTTGCAATTTCTTGCTTTCGAACTGCTAGGTTGGCAGGAGCTGGAACTAGAGATGGGAGCTCACTCCATCATGCAGCACACTCGGGTCTTGAACTGCTGAACTACTGACCTTCCACAGCCTGCAGTTCAGCCTCTTAACCACTTGAGCCACCACAGATGAGTAGACTTCTGAGTAGACCTACTTAAAGTTCATCTTGTATGGTGCAGTCCTCTGCAAAGTTAGCCCAATGGTTTAGACTGGAGTAGCTGCATTAGACTGGGCTATAACTCCACTGGCTGTCTCATTTCCTCTTTTCTCAAGCCATTTTCTGTTTCCTCCGGCTGAATTCTCCCCATAAAATGTATAATTTGCCAACGTTTGCATGCTAAGTCACCATTATGCACACTGTAAATGGGGCGGGGAGGGGGGACATGGCATGGTAAAGCCTGATCTCATCAGATCTCAGAAGTTAAGCAGGGTCAGTATTTGGATGGAGGAACCGCCCAGCAAGGCTCCGCAGAGGAAGGCCCTAGCCTAGTGGCAAGCCACCTCTGCTCATCTCTTGCTTTGAAAGCCCCCCCTGGCTGGGGTCACCATAAGACAGTTTGGTGTAGTGGTTAAGAGCGCAGACTCTAATCTGGATAACCGGGTTTGATTCCCCCTTCCTCCGCATGCAGCTGCCGGTGTGACCTTGGGTCAATCGCAAGTTCTCTCAAGAGCAGTCCTCGAGAGCCCCACCTACCTCACAGGGTGTCTGTTGTGAGGAGGGGAAGGGAAAGGAGATTTTTAGCCACTCTGAGACTCCAAATGAAGGGCAGGGTATAAATACAATCTCTTCTTCTTCTTCTTCTTCCATTGACAACTTGGTGGCACTTACCTACGCAAAAAGGACAAGGCGTGAGGCGGGAGCATACACACATAATGTTTCCAGCACGCATAGACTCCATGCTCACCAGCTGATGATCATGTCGGGCCAGAGCACTCATCCCTTCTTCTCCTCTCTGCAGGTTGACTTTACAGTCTCACGTGTGGTGGCAGTACCACTTCCAGGGTTTGGAGGGCTCCAAGCAGAGAGTACCCAGAGGCCCTCTGACCACCCCCAGGACCCCTCTTTGTGCCCTCCTTCCAGCACACACATCCCCACCTGCCCGTGTCCTTCCTTGCCTTGGCTATTTGTGCACCTCCCCACTAAGCATATGTACTTTCTCCAGTGGTGCGGGCAGGAGCACCATCACTGTGTCCCTCAGAAGTGCTGCCTTTGTACACCGACTGCATGTCCTTCCCTGGCAGCACGTGAGAGCCAGTTTTGTGTAGTGGTTAAGTGCGTGGACTCTAATCTGGGAGAACCGGGTTTGGTTCCCCACTCCTCCACTCGCACCGGACTGGATGACCTTGGGCAAGCCGTAGCTCTGATAAGAGCTGTTCTTGAAAAAGAGCAGTTTCTGTCAGAGCTCTCTCAGCCCCACCCACCTCACAGGGTGTCTGTTGTGGGGAGGGGAAGGGAAAGGAGATTGTGAGCCACTCTGAGACTCCTTTGGGGAGTGAAGGGCGGGGTATAAATCCGATCTCTTCTTCTTTTACCTCACAGGGTGTCTGCTGTGGGGAGGGGAAGGGAAAGGAGTTTGTAAGCCGCTCTGAGACGCCTTTGGGTAGTGAAGGGCGGGGTATAAATCCAATCTCTTCTTCTTTTACCTCACAGGGTGTCTGTTGTGGGGAGGGGATGGGAAAGGAGTTTGTAAGCCGCTCTGAGACACCTTTGGGGAGTGAAGGGCGGGGTATAAATCCAATATCTTCTCTTCTTCTCTTCATGTGGTGGGAGAGCTCTGTGGCAGTGGGCCCTGCCAGACCACCTGGGTCCCAGCTAAGGATGCCAGCCCCCAGGTAGGACCTGAGGATCCCCCAGAATTACAGCTCTGTTCCGGACTACAGCGTTCCGTGCGCCTCGGTGTTTATTCATGCCGGCCACATGACCACGGAAACGTCTTCAGACAGCACTGTCTCTTCGGCTTTGAAACGGAGATGAGCACCGCAACCCTAGAGTCGGACTTGACTGGCTTTCAAGCAAGGGGAACCTTTACCTCCGGACTACAGAGATGAGTTCCCCTGGAGAACATGGATGCTCTGGAGGGTGAGCTGTGCAGTATTTTACCCTTCTCGTCCCCGGGCTCCACCTCCAAATCCCCAGACGTTCCCCAGCCTGCATATGGCAACTCTACCCGCCAGTCCCCCACTTGTGGCCCGGGGGACCTGGCACCCTGAGCCTCCGCAGCTGCCCCAGGTCAGCACACGCTGACACCAGCCCTGCAAGGCGGGCTAGTAACTCACACAGTAGCAAAGGGTAGGTATTCCTGTGAGCAGGAGTATTCCCTCCTTTTGCCCACTCTTGACAAAAAACGTCTGGTGGGTACAAGTCAAGCAGGCAAACGGTTCTCCATTCAAGAAAAGAATACCAGCATGACTCAGCAAACAGATGCGCTAAAGTTAAAGATTCCCGGCTTGTGCTCCAGCACCTGCTGGGTTTTTTCCCCTTCTATGGCAATCTTAAAAGATAATGGAACACTCGAGGCCTTGACCTGGCAAAACCTCACGACGACATCGTGAATCTGCAACTCAACAACCTTTAGACTAACTGCACAGTTGTGGGTAATGCTGCAGTACACACACACACACACACACACACACACACACACACACAAAGACCAGCGGCAGGACTTCATCCGTCACATTGCAACTAGCCAGAGAAGAGAAGGAACGTGATTGGATCTCACATGGTATGTGTTAACTGTTTTTTAAATTCTCCTCGGATGGGGCATGATTGTCCAGTGCTTTAAACAATCCCAAGGTGGAAGATCTTTCTCTTTCAGCTTCTGGAATACCTGCTGGGGGGCGGGGGGAGAGAGAAAATAAAGAGAAAGTGGTCACGTATCTCAAAAACAAAAATTTGCAGAGGTAGAAAAAGAGGACAAACAAGATTATGAAGAGGTTTGGAACTCCTTACCTTCAAGGAGCAGTTAAATGGTCTGGGGCTTTTCAATTCAGAAAAAAAAAAGAGAAAACTATGTGGGGGACATGTTAGCTTAGAGCACCTATGGCACGGGTGCCATCGCCCCAGCCAGGCCCAGACCATCATTAAAGTGTCAAATTCTCTGCCAAATAATTTTAAGTAAATGAAAGCATTTGGGATTGCTTTCCTTACTTTGTTTGGGTCATCTTTTTTTTTTTTATGATTTTTTTTGGTTTTTAAAATGTTTATTAAGATCAAGTATAACTTATAACATGTACAATAACTGCAAAACAGTATACAAAAGTCCTGAGAATCCAAAATTACAAACCAGCCAGTTAATCACCAACAAAGTTTGCAACATACATCAACAGTTATAACATATGAGTTGTTTTTTCTAAAATAAAACCTCAGTATTCAGGTTAAATTGCTGTGTTGGCACTATGCGATAAATAAGTGGGTTTTGAGTCGCAGTTTGGGCACTCGGTCTCTAAAAGGTTCGCCATCACTGGCTTAGAGGTTTCTAAAAGTATGCATGTGAATAAAGGGAAATAGTGATTCAAGGGAGCTTTTCCTTCCTTTCCCATTACACTAGAACCGGGGACACCCAATGAAGCTGATGTGAACTGGATTCAGGGGGAAAACTGAAGAACGTATTTCTTTGCTCGACAAGTGTTGAGTTTGTGGATTTCCCTGCCAGTGCATGTAGTTATGGCTGTTGGCATAAATGGATTGAATAGGGGGTTGGGCGGATTCATGGAGGAGCGAGTAAAGGGAACCTCTGTATTCAGAGGCAGTAAACCTCTGAATCCCTGACCTGGATAGCCGAGGCTAGCTTGATCTTGTCAGATCTTGAAAGCTAAGCAGAGTTGGTCCTGGCTAGTAAATGGATAAAAAGGTAAAGGTTCCCTTGCTTGAAAGCCAGTCGAATCCGACTCTAGGGTTGTGGTGCTCATCTCCGTTTCAAAGCCGAAGAGCCAGCGCTGTCCAAAGACGTTTCTGTGGTCATGTGGCCGGCATGACTAAACGCCAAGGCGCACAGAACGCTGTTACCTTCCCACTGAAGTGGTACCTATTTATCTACTTGCAATTTCTTGCTTTCAAACTGCTAGGTTGGCAGGAGCTGGAACTAGAGACGGGAGCTCACTCCGTCATGTGGCACACCCGGGTCTCAAACTGCTGAACTACTGACCTTCCACAGCCTGCAGTTCAGCGTCTTAACCACTTGAGCCACCACAGCTCCTAGTAAATGGATGGGAGACCTCTAATGCTCCCTCTAAGCCAGGGGTATCGAACTCATTTGTTATGAGGGCTGGATCTGACATAGATGAGCCCCTGTTGGGCCGGGCCATGTGTGTCATAAAATGCAACGCCAGGTAGCAGAGATATAAACTTTATAAAGGACTGAGACCAACACAATTAAAGATGTTTAAAACTTTAAATAAAACATGCTTAGAACACTCTTGCAGTCTTGCAATATTTTGCCTGTTTAACAGTCTCTGATAGCTGACACCTCTTGCTCTGAATTATCGCATCAAAATGTCTGTGCTGTAGCAATCTTGAGTGTGCTGTTCAGGTGTGTATCTGTAAGCTGCAAACCTGCTTTTTGATTTATTGACATTCACCACAGAAATCTCATGCTCAGTATTCTGAGCCTAGGGCCCAGGGAAAACATGAAATGGCTGGGCATTGCCATCTTTTGTACATAAGTTGCTTCATGTGCTGGTCAAGAACACGAGACGGCATCCTGACACAGACTGAGGGCTGTTTGTCTACAGAACTATAGTCTTCCCCAGAGAAATAACTACAACTTCCTACAAAGGAAATGTGCTGGGTGAACTTCACCCAAGAAAGCCCCTTCAAACAGCCAAACGGCATGGAGAAAACTCGTGACGGGGAGGCAGGCAGTAGTAAACCACCTCTGAGTGTCTCTTGCTTTGAAAACCCTGTGGGGTCACCATAACTCAGCTGTGACTGGACGGCACATTCCTCCACCACAAACCTCTGAATGCCGGTGCCAAGAGTCAACATAAGGGGAGACATTGGCCTTTATGCCCTTGTATGCTGGACATTTGGGGTGCCTGGTTAGCCAAGGTGTGAGGCAGAACAGATGGACCACTGCTCTGATCCAGCGGCTTTTCCTGCATTCTTACATTTGCATCTTTGGCATCGCTCTGTTCTCTCAGCAAAGTTCTCTCGCTGCCCACGCAACCGATTACAGATTTGACACGCAAGGCCAACGGCAACGCTGCATCATGATTTGAGAAAATGGTTGTCTGCTGTTCCTGATGAGAACTTGTTATTCTGGTACACCTCTCGGTTGGTGCATTTAAAATGTACTGCGTTTTTAATCGTTAAATAAATGGTCACAAACAAATGGTTTGTGTATCCCCCACCCCACCCCTGCACATCCTCAAATGGGCAGTTACAAGAGAAAGGGGTTTTCTGGTTGTGGCTCCTCACTTAGCTAGGGTTGACAGCTCCAGGTTGGGAAATTATTGGAGATTTCAGGGTGGAGGCTGGGGAGAGCAGGGGTTGGAGAGGGACTTTAAGTGGGGTATGATGCCATAGAGTCCCTCCTCCAAAGCAGCCATTTTTCCTAGAGAAACTGATCTCTGTAGTCTGGAGATCAGGAGATCTCCACCAGAGTGGAGCCGCCACCGAGAAAGCCCTGGCCTTAGTTGGCGCTAGCCTGGCCTCCTTGATATTCGGGAGGGCCAGCCGATTCTGGATCCCAGATCTCCAGGGACCACCTGGAGGCTGGCAGCTTTCTCGGTTACAGAATCCCTGCCTGCATTCACTCACCAGGACTTTTTGAATTTGCATTTCCATGGCTTTGACCCATTATGGGAACAGAGCAGAGGGTCACTGGGGGGTAGCTGTGGATTTCCTGCATTGTGCCAGGGGGTTGGACTAGATGACCCTTGGGGTCCCTTCCAGCTCTATGTTTCTATGATGCTAAAGACATTGCACTGGCTGCCTATAGCATACCGGATTCGGTTCAAGGTGCTGGTTATTACCTTTAAAGCCCTTTATGGCCAGGGACCCGCATACCTGAGAGACCACCTTTCCCCATATGTCCCCCAGAGAGCGCTGCGATCTGGGACCCAGAATCGGCTGGCCCTCCCGAATATCAAGGAGGCCAGACTAGCGCCAACTAGAGCCAGGGCTTTCTCGGTGGCAGCTCCACTCTGGTGGAATGAGCTCCTGGAGGAGATCAGGGCCCTGCAGGACCTGTTGCAGTTTCATAGGGCCTGTAAAACGGAGCTCTTCCGCCAGGCCTTCGGAGCCGCCACCACTACTGACATCTGACAGCCTATGACGAGAGAGCCCCGACCCCCCTGGATCCTCCAACTACTGCCCGAGCTGATCGCCCAGGACAACTGAAGACCATCAAAGAGCTGACTGTATGATGAGGAAACTAAGCACTAGCACTTTATTATATTATTATATTTACGGTTTTAAGAACTCTTGTGTATTAATGAATGTTTTTTTTAAAACATATTATATGGTTTTACGCAGGGCTATTTTTGGGCAGGAACGCACAGGAACGGAGTTCCGGCTGGCTTCAGAGTTGGCCACGCCCACTACAGCCAAAACCTCTGTGTGGGAGGCCTGGAGAGTGACACCCCTCCCCCGGCCTCCCCGTGCCTTCCCCGGCCTGTCCAAGGGTTGGCTTGCCTGGGCTCCCCGCAGCCGCGGGGTGCCCAGACAAGCCAAGGGAAGGCATGGGGTGTGTGGCCTATTAGGCTAATAAGTTCCTGCTGGGCTTTTTCTACAAAAAAAAGCCCTGGTTTTATGTAAGCCGCCCTAACTAGGGCCACATTATTTGTATGGGAGGTGATAACGAACCAGCACCACGGCCGTGGGCTCAGTTGTTATTCAGTTCCTGGCTCGGCTTGTTGTTCAGTCCCTGGCAGCTCTTCGGCGCTTCACTTCCTGGCGCCCGGAATAGGTCTTAATCCGCGGCTCCTTCCGGTGGGCTTCACCCGGTGCTCGGCAATGCGCCAGCTGCAGCTCTGGTTCCGTCCCGCAGGCTCCACCACGCCGTGTCACCACGCCACCGCGCACCACGACTTCCGCCTCCGTCCAGCCTCGTGTACGCTGGGTCGCCAGGGCCAACTCCGCTGCCGCTGTCGCCATTGCCGCCGCCACTCCTGCTCTGGCCCAATGAAAGAGCCTCTTGCTTTGCATGCAGAAGGTCCCAGGTTCAACCCCCGGCATTTTCAGTTAAAAGGATCAAGATAGAAGAAATGTGAAAGACCTGCCCAAGACCATAGAGAGTGGCTGTCAGTCTGAGTAGACAAAGAAGGAGAAGAAGAAGAGGAGGAGGAGGAGGAGGAGGAGGAGGAGATTGGTTTTATACCCCACCCTTCACTACCCGAAGGAGTCTCAGAGCAGCTTACAATCTCCTTTCCATTCCCCTCCCCACAACAGACACCCTGTGAGGTAGGTGGGACTGAGAGAGCTCTTTCAAGAATTGCTCTTGAGGGAACAGCTCTGAAAGAACTTATGACTGACCCAAGGTCACCCAGCTGGCTTCATGTGGAGCAGTGGGGAACCAAACCCGGTTATCTCTGATTAGAGTCCACGCTCCTAACCATGATAAAGCGTGGTGACCTGGCCTTTCTGCCAAGAGTTTCTGCCCCTGGTAGAGATCACAGGTGCCTTGTTTTCCAAACGCATTTGCAAAATAACCCAGTGGCTGGTGCCTGTTCCACAGAGGGGCCCGCTGCTAATTGTCTCGTAGACGTTTGCAATAAATACTCTCCCCGTTAATGACCAAAATGAAAAAGACAAAGTGTGTAATTTCCCAAATCAATAAGAAGAATGGGAAGAATGACTAATAACGCTAATTTCACACTCGTTTGCTAATCGGGACTCCTTGTACTCTGTGCCAAGATGACACGTCACTTGTCACTCAGAATAAAGTGGGCCGTTTAAGTCAATTTGCATGTCTTTTGCATAATTTGTTGTCCCCCGCTTCCAAAACGGGGGGAGTTCTGGTTGATTTGGAAATATTTGTCAAGAAGGGGAGATGTGCAAAGCAAGCAGAGTGATTCAGAGACGGTCTTTGGCATATCAGAGGGATGATCATAAGAACATAAGGGAAGCCGTATTGGATCAGGCGTCTGCTCCTTGGGAGGAAAGTGATGGTGAACCTAAACAGCATGATAAAAAGTAGAGACATCACCCTGCCAACAAAAGTCCGCATGGTCAAAGCAATGGTATTCCCAGTAGTCATGTATGGCTGCGAGAGTTGGACTATAAGGAAGGCCGAGCGCCGAAGAATAGATTCTTTTGAACTATGGTGCTGGAGAAGACTCTTGAGAGTCCCTTGGACTGCAAGAAGATCAAATCAGTCAATCCTAAAAGAAATCAACCCTGACTGTTCCTTGGAAGGCCAGATAATGAAACTGAAGCTCAAATACTTTGGCCACCCAATGAGAAGGGAGCACTGACTGGAGAAGACCCTGATGCTGGGAAAGATTGAAGGTCAAAGAAGACGGGGACGGCAAAGGATGAGATGGTTAGACAGTGTCATAGATGCAACAAACATGAAACTGAGCAAACTTCAGAGGACGGCGGAAGACAGGAAGGCCTGGCGTGATCTGGTCCATGGGGCCGCGAAGAGTTGGACTCGACTGTGCGACTGAACAACAACAACAAGAACAACAACATTTGTAACTGAGGTGACACATTTATTCACGTACATAAAATAATTCTTGGTAGTTAAAAAAAATTATCTTCAATAAGTCAAATGCAGGGCTTGAGAGACTGGGACTCAATTCCTTCCATGAAGGACACCGGGGCACTTCCTTTATTATATTCTTGGGAACTATTAATTGATTGGTTGAATCAGTGCAACAGTGGAACCCAAGGTGGCTGACATCTAATTCTATCCATCATTTTTCTTTCTTTTTTTGGTGAGTACTTGTGTGTGTGTGCACGCGTGTGCCTGGAAGCCATGGTTGACTTCTGGCAACCCCTAGTGGGCTTGGACATTTCAGAGAGGTGGCTTGCTATTGCCTGCCTCGGTGTCCTGGCCCTGGTATTCCTTGGAGGTCTCCCATCCAAGTACTTGCCAGGGTCGGCTCTGCTTAGCTTCCAAGATCTGATGTGATCGGACTAGCCTGGGCTATCCAGGTCAGGGCTATCCATCAGTATTTTAATCCCCCCAAATTCAGGGCTGTATACATGGTTCACCAAGTCACATTTTTATCCCCTCGGCAACCCTAGCAATGCTCCCTCTAAGCTGTGGAGTCTTGTGAGCAAAAATGCTACTTTGTGAGCTACCAGCCTTAAAGTTGTGAGCAAGTGATTTGGCTACTGCATAAATTAGTTTGCTGTGGAGCCCCATCCTTCCTGAGCGAAGACAAAAATGTGTGAGCTGGAGGCTAAAAAACTGTGAGCTAGCTCACACTAACTCAGCTTAGAGGGAACACTGAACCCTAGGAGGTTGGCCAGAATGTGAGAAAAAATAACTGTCCAGAGGTCATCCAGTGAGCTAGATGGCAGTGTGGGAATTTGAACCCGGCTCTCCCAGATCCTAGTATGACCCTGTAATAACTACACACAACCCTAACACCTTGAACACATGAAGCTGCCTTATACAGAATCAAACCATCAGTCCATCAAGGTCCATATCGTCTACTCTGATTGGCAGCTGCTCTCCAGGGTCTCAGGCAGAGGTCTTTCACATCTCTTACTAACTGGAAATGCAGGGGATTGGACTTGGGATCTTTTGCACGTCAAGCAGATGCTCTGGCACTGAGCTGTGGCCTCTCCACTGAAGTTCTAGCAAATGTCCAAACTGTTTGTTTGTCAGCTATTTTCTTGTACTGTTTTGTTCACTTCTGAGATGGTTGGCCTCTTGCTTCTAAGACACTAAGGGTGTGGCCACACAGCAAGCTTACCGCGATTTGTTCCCGCTGTAGATTTGATCAGGAATATTTTTTTTCAGGTTGGGATGACCACCCGTCTCTCCCTGAACCACTTGCATCATGCAATGAGGCTCCGGGCACCATTCAGATAGCTGCGCTGCCGCTTGGGTGGCAGAGCTTGTTTTGAAAAAAAAAATTGGTTTTGCGCATATACACATGGCCGAATCACCGCTCCCACTGGGGCTCGCCGTACTCCCTTATTCTTGCAGGTCGTCACCCCCCCCCCCCAACAGCAAGCAAAATTAATTGGTGACGTACAACTGAGTGCTGGAGTCTATATGTGCGCTTGAACGTTTATACACTGATTTTATTCAGTGCAGGATTGCTCATGTGCACAACAATGGAAGCTTGTAAAAAAACCCGAAACCATCGCAAGAAGGATGTTCAGATGACCTAATCGCGATCATTGCAAGAGATGGCTGTCCAGAACGGCGAAATCACAGATTCAAAGGGCAAATATCTGGACAGTACTTCATTTTCCAGGTGTAGGAAAACTCGCTAGGGAACCGGGAGGATTGCGCGCGTGAGCCCACTTCGGTGCGGGAGACGGATGCGGCCGTCTGATCAGCAATTTTAAATGCAAGAGGGAACAGCGGTGAAACCCGATCATTTTGTACATAACTACAACTGCTAGAATGGAGCTGCGGTGGCTCAAGTGGTTAAGACGCTGAACTGCAGGCTGTGGAAGGTTGGTAGTTCAGCAGTTTGAGACCCGAGTTGCCGCATGACAGAGTGAGCTCCCGTCTCTAGTTCCAGCTCCTGCCAACCTAGCAGTTTGAAAGCAAGAAATTGCAAGTAGATAAATAGGGACCACTTCGGTGCGAAGGTAACAGCGTTCCGTGCGCCTTGGTGTTTAGTCATGCCGGCCACATGACCACGGAAACGTCTTCGGACAGCGCTGGCTCTTCGGCTTTGAAACGGAGATGAGCACCGCAACCCTAGAGTTGGATTCAACTGGCTTTCGGGCAAGGGAACCTTTACCTTTACTTACAACTGTTAGAATACTATATGCTAAATACTGAAGAAGAGCTGAAACACCCTTGGAAAAAAGAAATTTTAAATACAATCCTGGAAACAGCCAAAATGGATAAACGAACCTTAACTTTGAAAGGTCAAACAGAAACGACTTTTGAAAATACCTGGTCAAGGCTTTACAGTTGGCTAGAAGACTATTTCAAGTGAACAATATAGTTATTGGAATTCTATTAAGGACAAGCAAGATCCAGAACTGTTATTTTTTGCAAGAGACTTTATTAAGGATATAAGGTGGAATTCATACATGTACTACAATTTAGGCATGAGTTTGTAAAAGAAATAATCGATAGATTAATAACCCCCACTGTATGTTTGTTTTGTCTTTAAAAATAATAAAAATAGGGTTTTTTTTGGGGGGGGGGGAATGACCGTGTGACCACGGCCTAGGTCAGATGACTTTTCTTGTATAACCGACGATCTGAGAAAACCATGGTTGACACTCACAGGGGGAAGAAGCATAACAGAAGGGGAGTCATTGGAGAGAGCTCTCCTCTGGGTTCAGTCCACCCGCAGTCAATAATTATAGCATCTCTCCCCCCCCCAGTTACTAATTTACTCCCTGATGTTGCACAAAAGGGGTGTGGAGGAGTCCAAAGTTTTCTGCCATTCTGACCCCCGGCCACTCCTCCTGCTTCTAACGGGCTACTCTCCTGAAGCATCTCCAGTGAAGACAAGGAAAGCCAGGATTGCCTCTGTGTTCTGAAGCGGCAGCAGCAAATGAGGGCGCTCGGAAACACATCAGCAGGTGGCAAGGTGCCCATGGCCAGGCACTGTGTTGGAGATTACTGGTCTACTCTAACGGGCTGCAGCCGCTCAAGCAGGGAAAGGACCTTCCCAGCACCTGATCTCTGAGAGCCTTTAACTAGCCAGACCTGTGATTGAAGCCAGTGCCTTCTCACACAAAGCATGCGCTCTTCCTCTGAGCTGTGGGCCCTCCTCTACGAACATGAACATGAGAGCCAGTTTGGTGTAGCGGACAGGAGCACGGACTCTAATCTGGGAGAACCGGGTTTGATTCCCCATTCCTCCACATGCAGCTGCTGGTGTGACCGTGGCTCAGTCACAGTTCTCTCAGAGCTGTTCTGGGAAAAGCAGTCCTCAAAACAGCTCTCTCAGCCCTGCCTACCTCACAGGGTGTCTGTTGTGGGGAGCAGAAGGGAAAGGAGCTTGTAAGCTGCTCTGAGACTCCTTTGGATAGTGAAGGGCGGGGTATAAATCCAATCTCTTCTTCTTCGTGTGCTAATAAGGACTACCCAAGCAGATTTCAACTTTATTTTTCCTGAATGTGGCCAATTCAGCCATGATAGCTAAGCAGAACTTCTATATTCAGGCCCGTTATTCCTCGAGGAACAAATGGGGCACTGCCATCACTTTCATACCTTGCTTGCAAGCAGCTGCCCAGCAGCTGCTGGACTGGATGGATATTTGGCCCTATCCAAATATGGGGGCACGGCGTCTTACCCTTAGAAAGGCACGGATTCCTTGCATGAGAAGATACTAAATTCAGTCCCTGGTGGGGCTAGTTAAAGGATGTCAAAGGTTCTGAGAGAACCAGGTTTGATTTCCCACGCCTCCACTTGCAGCTGCTGGATGACCTTGGGCAAGCCCTAGTTCTGTCAGAGCTGTTCCCTCAAGGACAGTTCTGGAAAGAGCTCGGTCAGCCCCACCTACCTCACAGGGTGTCTGTTGGGAGGGGAAGGAATAGGAGTTTGTAAGCTGCTCTGAGAGTCCAAATAAAGGGTGGAGTATAAACCTAATCTCCTCCTCTTCCTCCTCTTCTTCTTTGGTGTAGCAGTTAAGTGCGCGGACTCTAATCTGGGAGAACCGGGTTTGATTTCCCACTCCTCCACTTGCACCTGGCTGGATGACCTTGGGCAAGTCGTAGCTCTGATAAGAGCTGTTCTTGAAAAAGAGCTGTTTCTGTCAAGAGCTCTCTCAGCCCCACCTACTTCACAGGGTGTCTGTTGTGGGGAGGGGAAGGGAAAGGAGTTTGTAAGCCGCTCTGAGACACATTTGGGTAGTGAAGGGCAGGGTATAAATTCAATCTCTTCTTCTTCTTCTTCTCCTCCTCCTCCTCCTTCTCCTCCTCCTCCTTCTCCTCCTCCTTCTTCTCCTCCTTCTGCGCAGGCTGAACGTGTTCCGAAATGCCCTCTCCGATGTGAGAGTTTTTGCCGCCCCATTTTTAGCTCCCTCATTTCTACAGCTTATGAAAGGATCCCTGTTTATTCAGCCTTACTGAATGCCCGCTGGTTTGTGCAAGCTCAGGACCCAGAACAGATGCCAGGAAACACTGGCAGCAAGAGAAACTAAACAGCTCAGAACGAACCCGAAAGCCCTCTTTTCAGCCGGCCTCTTGCAAAACAAATGCATCCCCTCTCTCCAGCCGCCAGCTCTCCTCTTTGACAATCATGCTGTCAAGGAGCAGAGCTGTGTCTGCTCTTCGCGTGGGTACCAAGGAGAAGGGGCTTTCCCAGTAATAACTGGTGGTGGCGGAAAGTGCCATCAAGTCGCAGCCGATTTATGGTGACCCTGTGTGGTTTTCAAGGTAAGAGACATTGCCTGCCTCTGCATAGCAACCCTGGGCTTCCTTGGTGGTCTCCCATCCAGGTTCTAACCAGGGCTGATCCTGCTTAGCGTCTGTGATCTGACACGATCAGGCTAGCCCACGCTGTCCAGTCGAGACGTTCAGAGATGGTTTGCCCAGGCCCACCTCTGCGCCACAACCCTGGAATTCCTAGGGGGGTCTCCCATCAAAGTTCTAACCAGGGCTGACCCTGCTTAGCTTCCGAGATCGGATGAGATCAAGCTAGCCCAGGCTATCCAGGCAAGAGACGTGCGGTGATGGTTTGCCAATGCCTGGCTCTGTGTAGCAACCCTGGACTTCCTTGGTGGCCTCCCATCCAGGTTCCAACCATGGCTGACCCTGCTTAGCTTCTGAGATCTGAGGAGATGAGGCTAGCCTGGGCTCTCCAGGCCAGGGCTGGTAGTAGTGACGTGCTAGCAATATTTGTGAATGGACCCAAGGAGATGCAACAAAACAGAACGAGGAGGCACCGGCGGTGTGATCCTACATGTGTTCATTCAGCAGCTAGCAGCTGGAGACCGAGCCCAATGAGGAAAGGCTGAGGGACTTGGGAATGTTCAGTCTGGAGAAGAGGAGGCTGAGGGGGGGGGACATGATTGTTCTCTTGAAGTATTCGAAGGGCTGTCACTTGAAGAAGAAGAAGAAGAAGAAGAAGAAGAAGAAGAGGAGGAGGAGGAGATTAGATTTATACCCCGCCCTTCACTTGGAGTCTCAGA
>NW_015177066.1:363023-379275 GCF_001447785.1 Gekko japonicus
CAGAGGGGAGGACTCACAAGAATGGGTTTAAATTCAGGGGTCATTTCGTAGAAAAAGAGCTAGGGGAACTCATTAGCATAACTCATTAGCATATGCCACACACCCTGACATCACCGGAAGTGTGTCCTCCCCACAGCTGGCGGCGACCTCCAGCGGGCACCAGCAGGGAGCTCCAGGCCCCGCCCTCCCGCACCTCACCCGGGGGGATGGCGTCTCCCCGCCCCCCCCCCCAAATGACCCCTGTTTAAATTAAAGGCGGGAAGGTACCGGCTGCATCTCAGGATACACTTTTTTACAGTCAGAGTTGTGCAGCAGTGGAATCAGCTGCCTAGGGAGGTGGTGAGCCCCCGCTCATTGGCAGTCTTCAAGCAGCGGCTGGACAAACGCTTGTCAGGGATGCGCTAGGCTGATCCTGCATCGGGCAGGGGGTTGGACTAGATGGCCCCTTCCAACTCTGTGCAATTCTATGATTCTAGTCCATGGAACTTACTGCCAAGGGAGTGTGCCCGGGCTTGCAGCTTTCACAGTGCGGTGTTACAACCCAGGAGGCCTCTAAGGTCCATTAGATGGTTGCCTCTGCCAAAGTTTCACCAGTCAGATGAGTAAATGGGCATCCTTGGTATTTGCTGTAGAAGAATCTGAGGGAGTCCAGGAAGGTGCGGTCTGGTATTTCATTAATTTCTTTTGGGCAGGGTCTGTGGACTTTAAAAAAGAGAGAGAAAGAAAGAAATCAAAACTGTTTTTAATTTTTAACCTATTGCAAAGCGCTGAAAGCCGTGGAAATGGATTGGCTCTAGTTAAAATTTGCTGTCTCTTTTTTTTTGGGGGGGGGGAGTTGGTGCTTCAAATGTGATCTGATTTCTCTCCCCCACTCCCACACGTCCTGTTGCACAGCCGGATGCCGGGGAATGTTCCTGAAAGTGCTTTTTGAGTCACTCAGAGGCTTGAGAAGTCCGTAACTCCCTCCCTCTTGCTGCAGAGATTCCAGAGTTGCAGTCTTAAAAGAGAATGGCCAGGAAGACGAATAAACATATTTCCGAATCCAGCAATAACGCAATGGCTGAAAATGAGCCCGTGGAGAAGAATGGAGTCATTGGCTTGACCTATGTAAGTACAGAGACTGAGGCTGGGAGAAAGTGGCTGCCCTGCAGAGATCTAAAGGTAAAGGTAAAGGTTCCCTTGCTCGAAAGCCAGTCGAGTCCGACTCTAGGGTTGCGGTGCTCATCTCCGTTTCAAAGCCGAAGAGCCAGCGCTGTCCGAAGACGTTTCCGTGGTCATGTGGCCAGCATGACTAAACACCAAGGCGCACGGAACGCTGTTACCTTCCCACCGAAGTGGTACCTATTTATCTACTTGCAATTTCTAAAAAGTGAACTTCTGAGTATTATGGAAGCTGGCAACCTTAGTGTACAGGGTTGCCAACTGGCCAGGAGAAAACTAGCCTGCCCTTTTAAGAGAGGCTTAATGGGATGTTATTTAACAGGTGACTTTATTTACCCCCCATGAAAAAAATTTCACCTGCCCATCAATGCTTCCTCTAAGTTGTGGAGTCTTGTGAGCAAAAATTCTACTTTGCTGGCAATAAAGTTGGGAGCGAGTGCTTTGGCTGCTGCATGGATGAGTTTGCTCTGGAGCCATCCTTCCTGAGCTAAGATGAAAAGGTGTGAGCCGGAGGCTAAAAAACTGTGAGCTAGCTCACACAAACTCAGCTTAGAGGGAACACTGCCGCCCATTTCCATGCATCCAGCCTCTACGAAAAGGATTAGACGTTTTTCTCCAGGCCAGTTAGCAACCCTAGTGTACCACTCTTTTTGCTCTTCTTTTGATTGCTTCTCATTTGGATATCTGGTAGTTTGTTAGAAGTGCATTGAAGCTGTGTCTCGGGGCAGAGCGTGAGCATTACTGACTGGGGTGGGGTGTCTCTGTAATATTTTTTTTTAAATTCTAAGGAGGAATTTGCCCAGTTAGATATTGTCGATCAGGCAGCCAAGAGTAACATTTCTCATCCACAGCCACAGAACTGCTTTTAATCCAAAAAAATATTTCTAATGGAAATGGTTTGGTTATTTCTTTGGAACACTGCACAAAGGGAACGCCCGGGGGGGGGACTCTTGTCCTTGAGGTACGCTAAGTACAGCTGCCAACCTCCAGGTGGGAGCCAAAAATGAGAGATCACGGGAGGAAGTGGAATTCCAAGAACAATATCTGTGACAAAAATAACAAGTAAAAAAAGATGTTGCAAAAGCGTTTACTGTCGTGATTCTGTAGAAATTTTCCTTCTATTATCGCTCAAACGCTAACGAATACTGTGCGATGAAAACGATTCGTTGGGTTCTGTTATTAGAGAGTCAGCATGGAATGTTGATGTAGAAATTGATAAGAATTGGGATGGCTACCCGCTCCGATAAAGCAAACATTGTGAAACAAATTGTTTTCATTGCACAGTATTCGTTGTGTGTGAGCGATAATAGAAGAGAATTTTCTACGGAGTGACTACAGTAAACGTTTTTGCAACGTATCTTGATTGACTCTTCGCTATTTTTGTCACGGATGTTGTTTTTGGAATTCCTCAACCTCCAGGTGGGGCCTGGAGATCTCCTGGAATTGTAACTGATCTCTCGACCACAGAGAACAGTTTCCCTGGAGAAAATGGCTGTTTTGGAAGGTACAGTCTGTGGCATTATGCTCTGCTGTAGTAACACCCCACCTCAAGCCCCACCCTCCCTTAGGGTTGTCAGGTCCCCCTGGCCACCAGCGGGGGAGGAGGGAATCGGGTTGCCAGATCCACATTAGGAAATTCCTGGAGAGTTGGGGATGGAGCCTGGGGAGGACAGGAACCTCAGTAGGGTCCAGTGCCATAGAGTTCATCCTCCAAAACGTTCATTTTCTCCAGGGGATCTGATCTCTGCAGTCTGGAGATGAGCTGTAATTCCGGGGGAGCCCCAGCTCCTACCTGGAGGTTGGCATCCCTACTCCACCCCCAAATCTCCGGGAATTTCCCAAACTGGTGTTGGCAACCCTACCTGTGAGAGGCAACTCTTAAAAATAAAGGGCAGCAGAGGGGCTGTGCAGAGCCTTCTCTCTGGCCCTTCCTCCCCGGGCAGCTGTTTTACAGCATGGTGTTTTGCCCAGACAATTGCTCTGTGCAGGGGTCGTTTCGTAGAAAAAGAGCTAAGGGGAACTCATTAGCATAACTCATTAGCATATGCCACACCCCCTGACATCAGGGGCCCAGCGGTGGACCTGCAAGGCCGGCGGGAGTGCGAGGAAGCCCCGCGAAGGCCCTCCCTGGCCCCAGGCAGGCAGGGGTGGGGAGAGGGGGGGAGGAAGCAACTTACCCTCCCTCTTCTCCTGCCTCCTCCTGGCTGAATGAGGGACGGAAGCGGAGCGGCCGGAAGCAGGAGGCGGGGCTTCGTCGTGTGCCCCGCCCCCCGTACCTCACCCGGGGGAACTGCGATCCCCCGCGATTCCCCCCGAATCGACCTCTGGCTCTGTGGCTCTCTCCTTGACCCATACAAACGAAACCTTCTCTGTCCTCCGTTCCTGCTTCTCATTCATGCAACCAGGCCAAATCGTTGGGATGACGTTTCCTTAACAGAAGCTGGCATGGAGTGGGGTGGGGAGAGGCAGAGGAGATTGGATAAACATCAAAGCCCGCAACAACCCTAGGAGGCAGGGCGGGAGAAGGAGAAGGAGAGATTGGATTTATACCCCACCCTTCACTACCCAAAGGTGTCTCAGAGTGGCTTACAAACTCCTTTCTCTTCCCCTCCCCACAACAGACACCCTGTGAGGTGGGAGGGGGACTGAGAGAATTCTGAGAGAACTGTGACTGACCCAAGGTCACCCACATGGCTTCATGTGGAGGAGTGGGGAATCAAACCTGGTTCTCCCGATTAGAGTCCAACACTTTCAACCACTACACCATGCTGGAGGGGGGAGAGACTGGCCCCAGGGCACCCAGTGAGCTCCACGGGAGAGTGGAGATTTGAACCCGGGTCTCCCAGAGCCTAACTTGACAATATAAATACCACACACACTAGAACCTTGAACACATTAAGCTGCCTTCTGCTGTGCTAGACCTTGACCTTCTGGTTGCCAGCTCCATGTTGGGAAGTATCTGGAGATTTTGGAGGCGGAGCCTGAGGAGGGCGGGGTTTGGAGTGGGGTGGGATTCCATTGGGGTGTAATGCCACAGAGGCCACCTTCCAAAGTGGCCATTGTCCCCGGTGAATTGATCTCTGTCCCCTGGAGAACAGTTCTACTATCAGGAGACGTCCGGCCACCACCTGGAGGCTGACGACCCTTCCTTGGCCTATCAAGACCGGTTTTGTCCACTTCTCAGGGAGAGGTCTTCCACCCCACCTTCTACACCATCCCTCTAAAGCTGGAGATGCCAAAGCTTGAACCTGGGACCTTCTGCATGCCAAGCAGATGCTCTGCCCCTGAGTCATGGCCCCTCCCCTGTTCTGGAATGTTCCCTGCTGGTTCAGAATGACTGTTGAGCCAGTCAGTTGGGGGGAGATAGTTCAATGGGCATGAAAGCCACAAGGTTTCCTTCCAGGTGGAAGTGAACTACGAGAAAAAAGGGTTGGTGGGGGTGGAGAGAGGAATCTATGCAGCACGTCATAGAAGACAGATGGAAACCAGGCAGCAGAGCAGAGCTTCTTAAAAGGAACAGTCCAAAATCACAGAAAGGTATGTGATTGTCATTCCTGTTCATAGTGTGGTCTGCTACAACATGCCTGTGGATACTGCAGGGAGTGCCTTTGGCAGCGGGAAACAGAAATGGGTGCCCTTGTTCAGGATTTAAGGTTCTAGGGGAGCATCGGTTCCTCACTTGTATATAGGGCTGCCAGGTCCTACCCATCTGCCGGCGGTGGGCTCCTGGCTTGTTCCTTGGGTCTTCTGGCCCGGAAGTGACATCATCACGCCGGGCACGTTGTGCCAGGGACATTCTAGCACTTGGCTAAAACCTCTATGGTCACCATAGAGTTTTTAGCCAAATGCTACAGCGCCCCCTGCACGACGTGCCCGGGCTCTTTGGGGGTGGGGCTCCCCCACTGGTCAGTTGGCCAGCAGCAGATTGGGCCTCCCAAAATTGAGGGAACCCTCACCCCCAACTGGGGGGTGGGCAACCCTATGTGTATATCAGCCATCTTTTCGGTATCCGCTGACCTAATACATCCGCATAAGCTGAATTTTGGAACTGCATTAGCATTCTTTCAGAAAAGTACAACTCGCATCTGGTTGCAGTCTAGGCCTGCCACTTACCCACTTGTGGTGGAACCTTCTCCTACCGCTCCTGGGATCCCCGCACTCACTCAATAGAGCAGTGTGGTGCAGCGGTTAAGGGAGTTGGACTAGTACCTTGTAGACCCTGGTTCAAGTCTCCACTCTGCCAAGAAAGCTTGCTGGGTGACCTTGGGTCAGTCACACTCTCTCAGCCTGCCCTACCGCGCAGGGTTATTGTGAGGATAAAATGGAAGAGAGGAGAACAATGTAAGCTGCTTCAGGTCCACTCAGGGGAGAAAGGTGGGGTACAAATGAGTGAGTGAATGAATGAATGAATGGATGGATGGATGGATGGATGGATGGATGGATGGATGAATAAATGGATGAATGAATGAATGAATGAAATAGAGCAACTGGAGGAAAGGGTGAAGATGCCATTTGATGCCGTGATGTCCCTTCCAGGTTAGAGAGCCAGCGTGGTGTAGTGGTTAAGAGCGGCAGACTCTAATCTGGAGAACCGGGTTCGATTCCGCACTCCTCCAAATGAAGCCAGCTGGGTGACCTTGGGTCAGTCACAGCTCTCTCAGAGCTCTCTCACCCCCCCCCCAGAAGTCTAGCTCACCACCTAGTGGTGCAGAACGCTAAAAGAGTTAGAACTTAAGGCTGCCAGAAATCTTCGGATCTCCTGGCTGTACCACACACAATGCCATACGATAATGATTAATGATTACTTCCAGGTTTTACCCAGAAGTGATGGCAAACACACTCCAGGAAGTGTCACTGTTAGAGGGCAGCTGTTGGGAAATAAGTGGGGTGCCACAGGGGCCTAATTTAGATCAAGCCCATGGTGTGTGGAGGGAAATAAGGGTTTTCAGCCTCCCCCCATGCCATTTTCTCAACCCAGACTGCCCTGGGGAGATTATTTACCCCACTGTGGGGGACTGCATGTGTCATATTGGCGCTAAGATTCCTGATCTTGCTTGTGCCACTAATGGGGGGTAAAAGGTAAAGGTCTCCCTTGCTCGAAAGCCAGTCGAATCCGACTCTAGGGTTGCGGTGCTCATCTCCGTTTCAAAGCTGAAGAGCCAGCGCTGTCCGAAGACATTTCCGTGGTCATGTGGCCACCATGACTAAACACCAAGGCGCACGGAACGCTGTTACCTTCCCACCGAAGTGGTACCTATTTATCTACTTGCAATTTCTTGCTTTTGAACTGCTAGGTTGGCAGGAGCTGGAACTAGAGACGGGAGCTCACTCCGTCATGCAGCAACTTGGGTCTCGAACTGCTGAACTACTGACCTTCCACAGGCTGCAGTTCAGCGTCTTAACCACTTGAGCCACCGCAGCTCCTTCTAATGGGGGGATTTGCAAATAAGAATCTGCGGGGAATGTGGGGGTTTGTTCCTTCCCCACCCGTTAGCTGTCAGGCAGCTTTGATTTAATTTGATTTAATTGAAATTTAATTTAACTGTAATTAGCAGAATCCAGTTTTATCTATGTGCCATTTACAGGCTATGGATCATTTTCCCCAAGCTGGGAAGGGAATGGCCACCAAATTAACAGCGGGATGAATGGACCCTTCGTGCTGTCCTCTGTTTCTTTAGAAATTTATACCCCACTTCTGTCCCTAACAGGAACTCAAAGCAGCTTACAATATTGTTCTCTCCATCCCTCTGGGATGTCTCCCGTTTCCCAGCGAAAGCCAAGCCAGTTTAGATTTTAAAAGAGGAACAATAAAGAGAAGTCATTAAGATGAACAGCCTCTTTCTTGTTTGCTTGTTTCAAAGAGGAATCTCACCGAGGACAAGGAGTCTTGGTACCTGAAAACCACCAGGATGATTTCTTCCGAGCTTTATCTGCGTCCCGACTTGGATCACTCAGATGATGAGAAGACTTTTTCCCGGAAATATTCCCCGAGTTTAAAAACGATGATTCCCATCCGCTTGAAAAAAAGGCAGGTTCTGCATTTTTTTAAAAAAATTAATTCTGAATGTGATAATAAAACACATTGAAAAGACCATCTTGAAAGAAACGAATTTAGAGTCCAGGGGCACCTTCAAGACCAAGAAAGCTTTCTTCAAGGTATGATCTTTCGTGTGCATGACCACTTTTTCAAATACCTTGGAATGGTAGGTAAGGTTCTAAACTTATAGACAGGGACTGAACAGCAAAATTAACATGTAACATGATGATGTTTAAGATATGCAAAGTCAAAACTAAATAACAAGCGAAGGTCAACGATTGTAAAACAATAAATATGTAAGATTAGCAGATAAATGTCTAAAGGTGGTTTTTTTCTCTAATTGTGGGAAGCAAACCGAGAATCTCCATTCTCTCCTCCCCGGCGAGGAGATCACTTAACAGCACTTTTTTTTTTGCAAAGATATGACTTTACATGTTCAGCTGCAACTTGATGGCACTTTGCACCCACACATCTATTACAGGAGGGCACAGCTTGCTAATAATGTTGAAGGGCTGGGCCACTTTTGATGTTCTTAGGGTGTGTGTGAGAATTTACTGTAGGCTGACTACTTTTTGAAACAATCATTTGTTTGCATGTTTTATAATCCATCTCTCTCAATGAGACTCACGGCAGTTTCCACAGACTTAGGTGCAAGGGAACCTTTACCTTTACTATAAGTTTTAACCTTACCTCCCAGTCCAATGTATCTGAAAAAGTGAGCACGCACACGAAAACTCATACCTTGAATGAACCTTTGTTGGTCTTAAAGGTGCCGCTGGACTCTAAATTTGCTCTACTGCTTCAGACCAACATGGTTGACCAACTGGATCTATCTTGAAGGAAAGGCTGTCTTTGCTTTCTCCCACCCACCCCTGGGCCCTGACTCAATATCCCAGGCTAGCTTGATCTTGGCAGATCTCAGAAGCTAAGCAGGGTCAGCCCTGGTTAGTACTTGGATGAGAGATCACCAGGGAAGTCCAGGGTCACTGTCCAGAGGCAGGCAACAGCAAGCAACCTCTGTTAGTCTCGTGCCTTGAAGAAGAGAAGAAGAGATTGGTCTTCTTCTTCTTCTTCTTCTTATAAACAAAGCAGGAAGGTCTGGATTGCAGAAGTCTGAGTGTGGAGCTGAAACGAAGCAAAAGCGTTTGAACGTGAAACGTTAAGCAATGCAGAAATGATATAGCAGCAGACAGTATGTACTATACACCGCAGTATAGTCTGCAGCAATGTTCCCTCTAAGCTATGGAGTCTTGTGAACAAAAATTCTTCTTTGTGAGCTACTGGCCTTAAAGTTGTGAGCGACTTATTTGGTTACTGCATCAATTAGTTTGCTCTGGAGCCATCCTTTCTGAGCTCAGACAAAAATGTGTGAGCTGGAGGCTAAAAAACTGTGAGCTGGCTCACACTAACTCAGCTTAGAGGGAACACTGGTCTGCAGTCCCTATAAGTTTAAACAATTGGGAAAGGCTGTGCAGAGGGGGAGACCTGACTTTCTCTGGGACCACGTCTGACCAAGAGGCCACTCATTGGCTAACCCATGGACACGTGAATCTGCCTTATACAGAATTAGACCCTTGGTCCATTGAGGTCAGTCTTCTCTACTCGGACTGTCAGTGTCTCTTCAGTGTCCCAGGCAGTGTCTTTCTCATCACCGACTACCTAGTCCTTTTGACTGGAGGTGCCGGGGACTAAACCTGGGACCTTCCGCATGTTAAGCAGAGGATCTGCCACTGAACCACAGCCTCTCCACTTCCACTGAGTTATAACCAAGGCTCCCTCCAAGCTGCGGAGTCCTGTGAGCAAAAATTCTACTTGGTGAGCGACTGGCATCAAAGCTGTGAGCGAGCGATTTGGTGACTGCATCAATTCGTTTGCTCGGGAGCCATCCTCCCTGAGCTGAGACAGAAATGTGTGAGCTGACTCACAGTAACTCGGCTTAGAGGGAACACTGGTCATAACCCAGATATCTTATATTTGGGCATAATCTGAATACGATGAAATGGACGAAAGGACCTTGTTGAATGGATTGTTTAAGTAGCTACGCAGTGGCCAAAACCCAGATATTGGCCAAAACTCAGACCAAAACACAGTGGCCAAAATTCAGGAGGTCCATCAGCAGGGCCAGAACTCCAGAAGCCCTGCAACTGTTGCCCGTCAAGCACCAAGAATACAAAGCGTCACTGCCTCAAAAAGCCCTGCAACTGTTGCCCGTCAAGCACCAAGAATACAAAGCGTCACTGCCCCAGACATCTATACCTTGTGGCTGATAGGCACTGATGGACCTCTGCTCCATATGTTTATCCAATCCCCCCTTGAAGCCGTCCATGCTTGCAGCCGCCACCACTTCCTGTGGCAGTGAATTCCATGTGTTAATCACTCTTTGGGTGAAGAAGTGCTTCCTTTTATCTGTTCTAACCCGACTGCTCATCAGTTTCATTGAGTGTCCACAAGTTCTCATACTGTGAGAAAGGGAGAAAAGTACTTCTTTCTCTACCTGCTCTATCCCAAGCATAATTTTGTAAAGCTCTATCACGTCACCCCTCAGTCGTCCTTTCTCCAAGTCAAAGAGCCCTAACCACCTTGCAGTGAAAAGGTTCATTTCCATGCATATTAAAGAGGCAGGATAGTTTTCTCCTGGCCAGCTGGCAACCTGAGGTATCTGTGCTTACCTGTACAGGAGCAACAGCTCAGGTCACATAACAAATTACCAGAACGCCACTAGAATCTCTCATTGATTGATTTATTTTCCTGCAGATCCGTCAGTCCGGTGGATGACGCGGGGCTGGTCTCATTCGCAACGTTCTCATGGATTTCGTTCTTAATGGTAAAAGGATGCAGACACAAGATCGACATGGACACTTTGCCTCCATTATCGTATTATGACAGTTCGGAGCCGAATGCCAAAAGGTAGCATCGTTTGGACACCATTGTTTACCTAAGAGCTCTCTGGACAGGAACCTAAAGGAACAATGATTTGCATTTCCCTGGACTTTTGAGGTCTAACGAGCAATTCTTTGCAGCAAAATAACCCTCCTCAAAACCTTCCTGCTGCTTCCTGTAACCGAGCGGTGATGCCAGGCAGGAGGCGATGCAAAGGGCCAGCATTTATGTAGAATTTTCATCACATGCTAGACTCTTATCTTCTTTGCCTCCCCCATCTTCACAGTGGCTTCCCAGAGAAGGTCCTTATTAGTCCCATTGTGCAGGGGAGAAATGGAGCTAGGAAGAATGCAATGGGGAAATGAAACAGCCATTTTTATAGCTATCATCTGCTGGCTGGGACAGTACCTCGTGAGGAAAGGCCAGGATCCGGCTGTTGTGCAGATAAAGATGACCAGGCTGGGCTGGGGGAAGCCAATGAGCTGCCGGGATGGAGTTGGTGGTAGAAGGGTTGTCACTGCTGGGTTGGGAAATCTGGGGGTGGAGCCTGAGGGGGCGGGGCTTTGGGAGGGGAGGGTCTCCTGGAGGGTGCAATGCCATGGAGTTCATTTTGAGAAACGACACCAGGTGTCCCCAACCTTTTAAAGCCCGCAGGCACCTTTGGAATGCTAAAACAGCATGGTGGGCACGGCAACAAAATGGCTGCTACGGGAGGCAGAGCCAGCCACTCACTGGCTACCGCAGCTTACGAAAAAGAAGAGTAGTTTTTTTATACCTCACTTTTCTCTACCCGAAGGAGTCTCAAAGCGGCTTACAATCACTTTCCCTTCCTCTCCTCACAACAGGCACCTTGTGAGGTAGGTGGGGCCGAGAGAGTTCTGAGAGAACTGTGCCTGGCCCAAGGTTACCCAGGAGTGGGGGACCAAACCCAGATTAGAGCTCACCACTCTTAACCATGACCCCACGCTGGCTCTTCAGTCACTCACTGAAGATCTTTGTGCTGTGGAGGCAGCGGCTGCCGAAGCAATGCTGCTTGAAACCTGCACAGCCAATCAAGTCTCCCCTGGCCCTTCAGAAGCCTTGCTGGGCAAATGCCCCACCTGGCCCCACCCGCTCTCTATAAACACCTGGCAGGCACCAGAAAAGTTGTCACTTGGCACCTTGGCTCCCACGGGCACCATGCTGGGAATCCCTAAGTTACACACTTCTACGTCTCACGAGTTTAATGGAGAGGGTTGTAGCCAGGGCTATTTTGGGGCAGGAACAGAGTTCCGTCCTGCTTCAGAGTTGACCACGCCCACTATAGCCAAATCCTCTGCGTGTGGGTGGCTACAGAGGGAAGGCCTGGAGAGTGACGCCCCCCAGTGATTCTGAGGCAGGCGGCCCAGGGGGGGGCCCTGGAAGGATCGAGGAGGCATTGAAAGGCCTCCCCTCCCCTCCAAGGGCTGGCTTGCCCGGGTGCCCTGCAGCCGCGGGGTGCCCAGGCAAGCCAAGGGAAGGCAGTTTAAACTGCCTTCCCTTCCCTTCAAGGGGGGGCTTGCCCGGGCAAGCCAAGGAAATGCATAGGGTTGTGGTCTAATATGCTAATGTGTTTCTGCTGTTAGGTGTGGCCTATTATGCTAATGGGTTCCTGTTGGGCTGTTTCTACAAAAAAAGCCCTGGTTGTAGCTCCGTTGAGGACAGCATTGTAATATGCTTATCCCTTTAGAATTCCTCAACCAGCTAAGTCTGTGCAGTTCCATTGTTTTTTAATTCCCCCTTATGAAGTGCTGGGCTATAGACCCACTCCCTTGATTGACGTGTTGAGGCCTCTCCTTAACATATGCCAGACCCCCCCCCGTGGGGTTGGGGGTCCCTTGCTCCCAGAGGCCACCTCTCTGCTGCCAATCAGCTGGCTGGCGAAGGGGACTTAACTGCAAAAAAAGGATCTCTCACCCAATGTTTTAGCAACATCCACAATGTGATTTCAGTGTGACCCGGAAATGATGTAGATGCAACGGGGATATCAGGGCGATGCTCTGGTTTTTGGGCAATAACTCTATGGTAGAAGCTAATTCTACCGTAGCATTTTTGCCCCCAAACCAGAGTGTCTCCCCGACTGTGCCTACATCACTTCCGGGTCACATTGAAATTCACATCGAGGAAACATGGTGACACTCCCTGTTCTTGGTAACCCAGTCCCCATCCCTCACCGGCTGGCCAGAGGGACCTGGCAACCGTAACTCAAATGGATACAACAGAGACCTGAAGTGGAAATGGATGGTGGAAGCAGGTTTTTGTGACATAGTCCGGGACAGGAGGAGACCTTTCTCAATGTGGCCATTTGCTCCTCTTGACAGATTTCGACTGCTTTGGGAAGCCGAGCTGGCAAAATTCGGACCGGAGAAAGCCTCTCTCGGCCGAGTTGTTCTTAAGTTCCAGAGAACCCGGATTTTGACAGACATCCTGGCAAACTGCATTTGCGTTATTTTTTGCGCTTTAGGACCGGTGAGTCACTTGAGACAATATTTGCAAAAATGCATTTAAAAAGTGTCTTTTGCTCTTTGTCAGGGTGAATAGTTTGCATCCGGAAAGTCCCAGGGACCTTCTCCATTGCAAAAGGGTCTGGTTTTGCAAGGGCAGCCGGACTAGCTCGAGCCTGTTAGGGCTTGGAAGCTAAGAGGAGTTGGCTATGTTTAGTAGTACTTGGAAAGAGGTACTTTCCAAGTACTACTAAACATAGAAAGAGGCACTTTTCTCCATTTCTCACAATACAAGAACTCGTGGGGACTCCATGAAATTGCTGAGCAGTCGGGTTAGAACGGATAAAAGGAAGTCCTTCTTCACCCAAAGAGTGATTAACACATGGAATTCACTGCCACAGGAGGTGGTGGCAGCTACAAGCATGGACGGCTTCAAGAGGGAATTGGAGAAGCATATGGAGCAGAGGTCCATCAGTGGCTATTAGCCACAAGGTCTAGATAGGGGCTCTGGGGCAAGTGATGCTTGGGGGGGGTGTCAACAGTGGGAGGGCTTCTAATGTCCTGGCCCCACTGGTGGACCTCCTGATGGCACTGGTATTTCTGGCCACTGTGTGATACAGAGTGTTGGACTGGATAGGCCTTTGCCCTGATCCAACATTGGCGTCTCTTATGTTCTTATGGATGGGAGACCACCAAAGAAGAGCAGGGTTACCACGCAGAAGAAGGCCATGGAAAACCGCCTCTGAACATCTCTTACCTTGAAACCCCCATGGGGGTCACCATAAATCAACTGCAACTTCATAGCACTTAACCTTTATATTAATCTTAATCTACCTGAAGAAGCCTGCCTTGGAGAGCCACTGCCAAAATCGACAGTGCTGACATCAGTGGCCTGAATCAATGCAAGGCTGCCTTTTTGTTTTGTGCTGAATCTCACCAAGGGTCTGTCTAGCAACCCCATCTCTTTTCCACAGTGGTGAACCAGATGCCACAGAAAGCTCACCATGAGGCCTCTCCTTAACATATGCCAGACCACCCCCCCCAGTGGGGTTGGGGGTCCCTTGCTCCCAGAGCCCACCTCTCTGCTGCCAATCAGCTGGCTGGCGAAGGGGACTTAATTGCAAAGAAAGGATCTCTCACCCAACGTTTTAGCAACATCCACAATGTGACATCAGTGTGACCCGGAAATGATGTAGATGCAACGGGGATGTCAGGGCGATGCTCCGGTTTTTGGGCAATAGCTCTATGGTATAAGCTAATTCGACCATAGTGTTTTTGTCCCCAAACCAGAGTGTCTCCCCGATGTGCCTACGTCACTTCTGGGTGACATTGAAATTCACATCGGGGAAGTCGGTGAAACATCGGGTGACACTCCCTGCTCTTGGTAACCCAGTCTCCATCCCTCACCGGTTGCCCAGAGGGACCTGGCAACTGTAACTCAAATGGATACGACAGAGACCTGAAGTGGAAATGGATGGTGGAAGCAGGTTTTTGTGACATAGTCCGGGACAGGAGGAGACCTTTCTCAATGTGGCCATTTGCTCCTCTTGACAGATTTCGACTGCTTTGGGAAGCCGAGCTGGCAAAATTCGGACCGGAGAAAGCCTCTCTCGGCCGAGTTGTTCTTAAGTTCCAGAGAACCCGGATTTTGACAGACATCCTGGCAAACTGCATTTGCGTTATTTTTTGCGCTTTAGGACCGGTGAGTCACTTGAGACAATATTTGCAAAAATGCATTTAAAAAGTGTCTTTTGCTCTTTGTCAGGGTGAATAGTTTGCATCCGGAAAGTCCCAGGGACCTTCTCCATTGCAAAAGGGTCTGGTTTTGCAAGGGCAGCCGGACTAGCTCGAGCCTGTTAGGGCTTGGAAGCTAAGAGGAGTTGGCTATGTTTAGTAGTACTTGGAAAGAGGTACTTTTCAAGTACTACTGAACATAGAAAGAGGTACTTTTCTCCCTTTCTCACAATACAAGAACTCATGGGCACTTCATGAAATTGCTGAGCGGTCGGGTTAGAACTGATAAAAGAAAGTACTTCTTCACCCAAAGAGTGATTAACACATGAAATTCACTGCCACAGGAGGTGGTGGCGGCTACAAGCATGGACGGCTTCAAGAGGGAATTAGATAAGCATATGGAGCAGAGGTCCATCAGTGGATATTAGCCACAAGGTATAGCTAGGGGCTCTGGGGCAAGTGATGCTCTGTCTTCTTGGTGCTTGGGGAGGGTGTCAACAGTGGAAGGGCTTCTAATGTCCTGGCCCCACTGGTGGACCTCCTGATGGCACCTGGTATTTCTGGCCACTGTGTGACACAGAGTGTTGGGCTGGTTGGGCCTTTGGCCTGATCCAACATTGGTGTCTCTTATGTTCTTATGGATGGGAGACCACCAAAGAAGAGCAGGGTTACCACGCAGAAGAAGGCCATGGAAAACCGCCTCTGAACATCTCTTACCTTGAAACCCCCATGGGGGTCACCATAAATCAACTGCAACTTCATAGCACTTAACCTTTATATTAATCTTTATCTAGCAAGGCTGAAGAAGCCTGCCTTGGAGAGCCACTGCCAAAATTGACAGTGCTGACATCAGTGGCCTAAATCAATGCAAGGCTGCCTTTTTGCTTTGTGCTGAATCTCGCCAAGGGTCCGTCTAGCAACCCCATCTCTTTTCCACAGGGGTGAACCAGATGCCACAGAAAGCTCACCAGCAGGGCAAAGAGCCGATAAGTCTCCTGATTGGGTTGCCAGCAGTGTTCCCCCTAAGCTGAGGTAGTGTGAGCTAGCTCACTGTTTTTTAGCATCCAGCTCAAACATTTTTGTCTTGGCACAGGAAGGATGGCTCCAGAGCAAACTAATTGATGCAGTAGCCCAATCACTCGCTCATGACTTTAATGCCAGTAGCTCACAAAGTAGAATTTTTGCTCACAAGACTCCACAGCTTAGAGGGAACATTGGTTGCCAGGTCTGAGTTGGAAAATACCTGGAGACTTTGGGGGTGGATCCGGGAGAGGGCGGGGTTTGGGGAGGGGAGGGGCCTCAGCATGGCACAATGCCACAGAGTCCGCCCTTTGAAGCAGCCATTTTCTCCAGGGGAGGTGATCTTTGTCAGCTGGGGATCAGTTTTAAAAGCGGGAGATCTCCAGGCCCCACCTGGAGGCTGGCAACCCTATCCGATCTTGTTCCCCCACAGTAACTGGCTTTCAGTAGCCAATTATTGTTAAGTAAAACAGCATCGGTCCCAGTGCAGATCCTTGGGGGATCCTACTTTGTTTCTTTTTGGGGAGAGGTCATGGCTCAGTGGTAGAGCATCCGCTTGGTGTGCAGAAGGCTACAGATGGTTCAGTCCCCAGCATCTCCATTCAAAAAGGATCAGGCACTAGGTGATGCCCATCAGAGTAGACAAGACTGACCCCCCAAAGTCCACTAGACTGGTTTAATATGAGATGGCATCTTGTAGTTGTTCACACCTGGAGGCTGGCAACCCTATCTCCTGCTGTTCCCCCACAGTAACTGGCTTTCAGTAGCCAATTATTGTTAAGTAAAACAGCATCGGTCCCAGTGCAGATTCTTGGGGGATCCTACTTTGTTTCTTTTTGGGGAGAGGTCATGGCTCAGTGGTAGAGCATCCGCTTGATGTGCAGAAGGCTACAGCCGGTTCAGTCCCCAGCATCTCCATTCAAAAAGGATCAGGCACTAGCGGAGGCCCATCAGAGCA
>NW_015177066.1:379516-391993 GCF_001447785.1 Gekko japonicus
TACAATGGCTTTTGTGAGTGGACTCTACGGGATACAATGCCACAGAGTCCACCGCCCAAAGGATCCATTTTCTCCAAGGGAAGTGATCTCGGTAGTCTGGCGATGAGTAGTTTGGGTTGGATGTAGTAGTTTGGGTGGGATGTAGTTTGGGTGGGACCTGGGAAGGATCGGAACCTCCATAGACTCTATGCAGTACAATGGACTTTATGAGTGGACTCTACGGGATACAATGCCACAGAGTCCACCCCCCAAAGGATCCATTTTCTCCAAGGGAAGTGATCTCTGTAGTCTGACGATGAGTTATGATTCCGGGGGATCCCCAGGTCCCATCTGGAGGCTGGCACCCCTAGTCTTGGTATAATGATGGGAAAGCAGACCTCTCTGTACTGCATAATATTGTGTTTGGGAGATGAATAGGCCTGAAATTGTTTGGAATGCACTTTTCCCTGTCTCAAAGTAATTCAGAAATCCTTTTGTAGACAGTGCTCATCCATAACATCCTCCAGCACAGCGAAAGCGGCTCCACCGACTTGCTTAAAGGGATCGGCCTCTGCGTAGCCCTCTTCCTCGCAGAACTCACCAAAGCAATTTTCTGGGCGTTGACGTGGGCTATCAACTACCGCACCGCTATGAGGTTGAAAGTCGCTGTGACCACGGTGGCCTTCGAGAATCTGCTGGCGTTTAGAACTTTGTCCCACATTTCCGTTGGAGAAGTAAGTGGTAAGAAGGCATGTCCTCTGCACCCAAGGGGATTGCCCAGAGAGTTTAATTTTTAATACTGGTTTGGCAAAACGTTTATAGAAAGGAAACGCCGATGCTGTGTTTGCAGTCATCTAAGGCCAAACTCTCCTGCCAACCTAGCAGTTCGAAAGCAAGAAATTGCAAGTAGATAAGTAGGGACCACTTCGGTGGGAAGGGAACAGCATTCCGTGTGCCTTGGCATTTAGTCATGCCGGCCACATGACCACGGAAACGTCTTCGGACAGCGCTGGCTCTTCGGCTTTGAAACGGAGATGAGCACCGCAACCCTAGAGTCGGACTCGACTGGCTTTCGAGCAAGGGAGACCTTTACCTTTAAGGCCAAACTAGGCTGATATGGAATTATTAGGATGTTCAGTCTTTGTTTTCATTCAGCTAATTGGCAGCACCAGGTTTGAAGACCAGGGAGGGGTCCACAGGGGAGTGAACTCCTAAAACTTTCCAACTCGTGCCTCCTCCATGACTTTATAGCTTCTACTCCTGCCTCTTCTCTGATTTGTATAGCCCCCCTCCTCCCGACCAAAGCTGCCATTTTCTCAATGGGAGGAAAAAGACAGGCACAACCTGTCTTTTTCCTTCCATGGAGCTAACGGCAGCCTGGAAGCGTGGAAGAGGCATGGGAAGAAAGAGCTGGATCCTTCCTCCTGTAATCACCTGTCCTCCATTTTTCAAAGTAACCCCCTGAGGCGGCTGCTTAGTTGTCAAAAACTGGGAGAGATCCTAATCCAGGGGTGTCAAACCTAAGGGGGGGAGTACTGGGGGGAGTGGGCGGAACCACTCCATTGTGGCTTCAGCACGGCAGAGCAACCTCACCTTCAGCAGTCAAGCATCATGGGAGCATCTGCCCAGCACTGCACTGCTGCCACTCCAGTCCGCCTGTATGGGTTTTCCTCCGCACCCCCCGCCAAGCCCAGGGGGCCTTGCAGTGAGGATACACCAACTTGGAGCTTTGTTGTTGTTGTTCAGTCGCGCAGTCGAGTCCAACTCTTCGCGACCCCATGGACCAGCTCCCGCCAGGCCCTCCAGTCTTCTGCCGTCCTCTGAAGTTGGCTCAATTTCATGTTCGTTGCATCTATGACACTGTCGAACCATCTCATCCTTTGCCGTCCCCGTCTTCTTTGACCTTCAATCTTTCCCAGCATCAGGGTCTTCTCCAGTGAGGGCTCCCTTCTCATTGGGTGGCCAAAGTATTTGAGCTTCAGTTTCATTATCTGGCCTTCCAGGGAACAGTCAGGGTTGATTTCTTTTAGGATTGACTGATTTGATCTTCTTGCAGTCCAAGGGACTCTCAAGAGTCTTCTCCAGCACCATAGTTCAAAAGAATCTATTCTTCGGCGCTCGGCCTTCCTTATAGTCCAACTCTCGCAGCCATACATGACTACTGAAAGACTATTGAAAGAGGTAGTCAATCTTTAAAGGTACAATTGTGGTCTTAGGGTACTGTCTCAGTGATGATCTGGTTCTTATAGATCCACATGGGTCAATGCAGGGGTAATTCATGAGGACAACCAGATGGATTTCACCTAGAGAACTGGTGTTGAGTAGTTTTATTTATTGGATTTATACCCCGCCTTCCCCACCAAGGCAGGCTCAGGGCGGCTAGGAGGTTACCTAGGGCACCAGGCTTTAAGGGGCATCAAATCAGAAGTGATCCCCCCCCTCCGTGTTTTAAAGAAGTATATTAATATGTTACAAAAGTAGCAAGTATTGTATTTCTCAAATTTCTCTATAATGAACGTGGGGGTAAAGGTAAAGGTCTCCCTTGCTCGAAAGCCAGTCGAATCCGACTCTAGGGTTGCGGTGCTCATCTCCGTTTCCAAGCCGAAGAGCCAGCGCTGTCCGAAGACTTCTCCATGGTCATGTGGCTGGCACGACTAAAGAACATGGGGGAGGGTCACCCAAATCATGGTTTGCCAAGGGCAGCAAAAACCCTTTGTCTGCCCCTGACAGGCGATTGCCTGAGGAACTCAGTGCCATTCATTTGCTTCTTTCAGGTGATCAATTTGTTAGCTAACGATGGCTATCGGATGTTCGAAGCGGCCTTGTTTTGTCCCCTGCCAATCTCCGTCCCTGTGCTGATGGTTGCCTGCACCATCTATTCGTGCCTTATCCTCGGTCCCACGGCGCTCATTGGATTGTTGGTTTACGTTCTGTTCACGCCTTTACAGGTAACACAATCAGTTTCTTGAGCAACAGCTATTCTAAGCGAGATCCACCCATCATAAAATGTTGGGCCATCATCGCGCTACGGTAATAGTTCATAACTGGATTGTCTTCTCCGCGCCACAAAAATCGTTTTGCAAAGAATTACCGTATTACCGCAACAGATGGGTAATAGGCAATGATATATGGACGCAGCCAAAGAGAGGTTCTTGCTCCAGCATAAACTTTCATAGTCCATTTTGCCAGATGCTGGGAATTAGATAATAATAATAATCTTTCCATTTATTAATCGCTCCATCCATGCAGAGCTGCCGGCTCTGAGCGATGTACAGTTACTCATGAATATCACATGGGACTAACAATGCTTGGGGGTAAGGGAAGACAACATATATCAATTAAATCACACACATGTTTTTATCGTAGTCAACGGAGATAGTCAGCAGCAAGGTCCAGGCATGTTCCAGCCACATTCCTTCCCTCGGCGACACTTGATGTTGTCAGCGTTGTCTCAGTCGCAGCGCACCACTGCCACCGTCTGGCCGAGTGGCCTATTGCAGGCTATTTCTTGCGGCGTAGTTCTTTTTCCAGCTTACGGATCTTACGCGCAGACCATCCGATTGGCTAACACAACCCCACCCTCTCTAAGGAGTGGTGCCCATTTTATCTACTCGCCGAAGCTTTCGAACCGCTGGGTGGACGGCGAGCTGGGGACAAAGACTGGCAGCTCACACCAGTGCGGGGCTTGAACTGACAGCACTTCTGTTCAGTTCAGATGTTACTGTAACCAGAGGATAAATCCCCTGTGCCACCGCTCCCCTCTCCAATCCCCTTTGGAGATACCTCCAAAGAATAAAAATTACTAATAACAATTACTGATACACAGCAATTTTGTGCGTGCCTGGGCCTTTGCACGCTATCATTGGTTGCGGTTATCCGATCTCCTGATCTTGTTTTTCACTTTTAAGTTGTCGGAGGGGTAGAGGTGGTGTCAAATCATCTCCCCCTCATCCCATATCTAAATACAGGGTTGCCAACCTCCAGGTAGGGCCTGGAGATCTCCTGAATTTGCAAGCGATCTCCAGACTACAGAGATCAGTCCCCCCTGGAGAAAATGTCAGCTTTGGAGGGTGGACTTAAGGGCATTACACCCCGCTGCAGTCTCTTCCCCTCAAATCTCCAGGAATTTTCCAACCCAGAGCTGGCAATTCTATATACCCTCCACAGGTACTATTTGCCCACATTGCAGGGGGGGGGGGGAGACAGGCATCCCATTGCAGTTTTTGTTAAATCAAGCAAAACAGTTCTATTACTTTGAAAATTCGTCCAACTGACCTTGCAGTTCTTTGTCCAATAAACCCCCTTGCTTATTTCCCGGCCAGCCGATTCATCTGTATCCCTTGCATGCTCTAACGGCGTCTGGCCTGTTCTTCGCAGATGCTCATGGCTAAGCTCACCTCCATATTCCGGAGAGCTGCCATTTTGGTGACCGACCAACGCGTGAGGATAATGAACGAGATTCTGACTTGCATCAAGCTGATCAAGATGTATGCTTGGGAAATGTCCTTTGCAAAAGCTGTCAGAGGTACGGGGGAGGGGGAGATCACACCTTTTTTTAAACATTCGGTGCAGTGCCTTAACTGGATCATTCTCAACAATGTCCGTGATTTGCTGATCATTTGTACTGCCGGGCTGTCATTTCCAAAATGATATATTGTTGCTCAGGCAGTGTGTGTTGTTGTTCAGTCGCACAGTCGAGTCTGACTCTTCGCGACCCCATGGACTAGATCCCGCCAGGGCCTCCTGTCTTCCGCTGTCCTCTGAAGTTGGCTCAGTTTCATGCTCGTTGCATCGATGACACTGTCTAACCATCTCATCCTTTGCCGTCCCCGTCTTCTTTGACCTTCAATCTTTCCCAGCATCAGGGTCTTCTCCAGTGAGGGCTCCCTTCTCATTTGGTGGCCAAAGTATTTGAGCTTCAACGGCGTCTGGCCTGTTCTTCGCAGATGCTCATGGCTAAGCTCACCTCCATATTCCGGAGAGCTGCCATTTTGGTGACCGACCAACGCGTGAGGATAATGAACGAGATTCTGACTTGCATCAAGCTGATCAAGATGTATGCTTGGGAAATGTCCTTTGCAAAAGCTGTCAGAGGTACGGGGGAGGGGGAGATCACACCTTTTTTTAAACATTCAGTCCCGTGCCTTAACCGGATCATTCTCAACAATGTCCGTGATTCGCTGATCATTTGTACTGCCGGGCCGTCATTCCCAAATTGATATATTGTTGCTCGGGCAGTGTGTGAGTCATCACTGAATCACGACAAGCCCATGTCTCTTGCAGGCATAAGGAAAGCGGAAAAGAAAATATTAGAAAAAGCAGGATATGTCCAGAGTGTGAATTCTGCCCTTGCGCCAATCGTATCTACCCTGGCCATTGTCATGACCTTTATCTTCCACACCCTTTTGAAACGGGAACTGACAGCCTCTGTGGTAAGACTTACCCTGCATTGCTCTCGGTCTATAATGTTTTTTACCTGTTAACTCTGTATCCCTGTGGCCCTTTAGCGTATCGGTGGTGGGAAGGGGTGTCAAGTCGCGCAGCCGACTTACGGTGACCCCTGGTGGAGTTTTCAAGGCAAGAGATGTTCAGAGGTGTTTTGCCACTGCCTGCCTTGGAATTCATTGGTGGTCTCCCAACAAATAATAGTCAGGGCTAACCCTGCTTAGCTTCTGAGATCCAACAAGATTGGGCTAGCCTGGGTCTTCACCACATTAGAAGGTTTCCCTTGCTCGAAAGCCAGTCGAATCCGACTCTAGGGGGCAGTGCTCATCTCCGTTTCCAAGCTGAAGAGCCAGCGCTGTCCGAAGACCTTTTTGTGTGGCTGGCATGACTAGATGCTGAGGCACATGGAATGCTGTTACCTTCTCACCAAAGTGGTACCTATTTATCTACTTGCAGTTTCTTGCTTTCGAACTGCTATGTTGGCAGGAGCTGGGGCCAGAGACGGGAGCTCACTCCATCATGCGGCACTCGGGTTGCTCTCTCTCTTTTTGATAATAGTTTTTTTATTTTGTCACAAATCAACATACAAAACAAAGACACACAAACATATATTACATACAGATTGGGGGGGTCTTCTGAATATATAGTAATAATCTGTTCAATTACTTGTTACAGTATCCAGTTGGTTGTTAAAATCTCTCCCTTATAATAATTGAATAGCAACGTTCTATTTCGCAACATTCTAAATTTGGCCCCTTTAGTGTTAGGCCGGAAAAACTGCCACTCAGAAGACACTGGCTGGGTTGACTGGCTGCTTTGTGCAGTCCCGCCCAGCATTCCAAGGTTATTTGCATATGGAAGCTGATTGGACTACACTCCATTCCACACCTCAAACTCACCCCCCCCGCAAGGCAGTTGGGATTTTGTTGCATAACATACCTCATAGGGGAGAGGAGAATGATGTCAGCTGCCCTTTCCCTAGGCAGAGGCTGTGGGTGTGTGTGTGTAAAACTTAAGACAGACATGCAGATTAAGGCTGGAAACTTCCAGGATATTTTAGGGATGAAGCCTGCTGAGGGTGGGGTCTGAGGAGGAGGAGGAAGAGGGGGACCTCAGACAGATACAATGCCATACTGCCCACACTCCAGACAAGCTGTTGCCAGTCTCCAGGTGACAGCTGGAGAGATCTTAAAGCTCTGGTGCTAATTCAAATTGTTGCAATTTATCGACAGTAATTCTTGGCAAAGTAGATCCTGATTTCTCAGGGATGTTTACTTTTAACCAAGGTCAATTTCTAAATGCATAATTGCTTCCCTAATAAAGCCAGAGGAGCTGCGGTGGCTCAAGTGGTTAAGACGCTGAACTGCAGGCTGTGGAAGGTCGGTAGTTCAGCAGTTCGAGACCTGAGTGCTGCATGACGGAGTGAGCTCCCGTCTCTAGTTCCAGCTCCTGCCAACCTAGCAGTTCAAAAGCAAAGAAATTGCAAGTAGATAAATAGGTACCACGTCAGTGGGAAGGTAACAGTGTTCTGTGTGCCTTGGTGTTTAGTCGTGCCAGCCACATGACCACAGAAACGTCTTCGGACAGCACTGGCTCTTCGATTTTGAAACGGAGATGAGCACCGCAACCCTAGAGTCGGATTCAACTGGCTTTCGAGCAAGGGAACCTTTACCTTTACTAATAAAGCCAGACTCTTGCAGACAGTCACTGGGGGAAGACCTTCTTTATTATTATTATTATTTAAAAATAAAAATGTAGGCTTACAGTGGCATTCATAAGTGAAAAAGGGTTTACATTGCACAATCTGCTGAAAGAATTTCAGGAGACGGTGGAGGAGGAAGAACTGAAGTCATGCGGGACAGGCACTCCGAAATGGAACTAACTGTGTGACATTTGAATGGCTCCCATTGGTGGGGTGGGAAGTGCTGCCAAGTCACTGCTGACTGATGGTGACTGATGTCGGGTTTTCAAGGCAAGAGACAGACAGAGGTGGTTTGCCATCACCTGCCTCTGCGTAATGACCAGGACTTCCTTGATGGTCTTCCATGCAAATACTGACCAGGGCCGACCCTGCGTAGCTTCCGAGATCTGACGAGACCAGGCTTTAACCATTATCCCGTTGACTGTCATTTGTTGTTCAGTCGCACAGTCGTGTCCGACTCTTCACGACCCCATGGACCAGATCACACCAGGCCTTCCGGTCTTCCGCAGTCCTCTGAATTTTGCTCAACTTCATGTTCGTTGCATCTATTGCACTGTCTAACCATCTCATCCTTTGCCGTCCCCGTCTTCTTTGACCTTCAATCTTTCCCACCATCAGGGTCTTCTCCAGTGAGTGCTCCCTTCTCCTTGGGTGGCCAAAGTATTTGAGCTTCAGTTTCATTATCTGGCCTTCCAGGGAACAGGCAGGGTTGATTTCTTTTAGGATTGACTGATTTGATCTTCTTGCAGTCCAAGAAACTCTCAAGAGTCTTCTCCAGCACCATAGTTCAAAAGAATCTATTCTTCGGCGCTCGGCCTTCCTTATAGTCCAACTCTCGCAGCCATACATGACTACTGGGAATACCATTGCTTTGACCATGCGGACTTTTGTTGGCAGGGTGATGTCTCTACTTTTTATCATGCTGTTTAGGTTCCCCATCGCTTTCCTCCCAAGGAGCAGGCGTCTTTTAATTTCATGACTGCTGTCACAGTCTGCAGTGATCTGGGATCCCAGGAACGTGAAGTCTGTCACTACTTCCATGACTTCCCCTTCTATTTGCCAAGGAGTGATGGGGCCGGATGCCATGATCTTAGTTTCTTTGATGTTGAGCTTCAAGCCCACTTTTGCGCTCTCCTCTTTGACCCTGAGCATGAGGCTCTTAAGGTCCTCTTCACTTTCTGCCATTAGAGTGGTATCATCTGCATATCTGAGGTTGTTGATCTTTTCCCCAGCAATCTTAATTCCCGCTTGTGATTCATCCAGGCCAGCATTTCGCATGATGTACTCTGCATATATATTAAATAAGCAAGGCGACAATATACATCCTTGTCGTACTCCTTTTCCTATGCTGAACCAATCAGTTGTTCCATATCCGGTTCTAACTGTCGCTTCTTGGCCCTTATACAGGTTTCTCAAGAGACATGTAAGGTGGTCTGGTACTCCCATCTCTTTAAGGACCTGCCATAGTTTGTTGTGATCCACACAGTCAAAGGCTTTAGCATAGTCAATGAAGCAGAAGTAGATATTTTTCTGGTACTCTCTTGCTTTCTCCATAATCCAGCGAATGTTGGCAATTTGATCTCTAGTTCCTCTACCTCTTCGAAACCCAGCTTGTACTTCTGGTAGTTCTCTATCCACGTACTGTTGAAGCCTAGCTTGTAGGATCTTGAGCATGACCTTGCTAGCGTGTGATATGAGTGCAATTGTGCGATAGTTTGAACATTCCTTGGCATTGCCCTTCTTTGGGATTGGAATGTATACTGACCTTTTCCAATCCTGTGGCCACTGTTGCGTTATCCAAATTTGCTGGCAAATGGAGTGCAGAACTTTAACAGCATCATCTTCTAAGACTTTGAATAGCTCAGCTGGAATACCATCACCTCCACTAGCTTTGTTGTTAGCAATGCTTTCTAAGGCCCATTTAACTTCACATTCCAGGATGTCTGGCTCAAGGTCAGTGATTATACCGTCGTGTTTGTCAAGGACATTGAGGTCTTTCTTGTATAGTTCTTCTGTGTATTCTTGCCATCTTTTCCTAATCTCTTCTGCTTCTGTTAGGTCCCTACCGTTTTTGTCCTTTATCATGGCCAGCTTTGCATGGAACGCTCCCTTGATTTCTCCAACTTTCTTGAAGAGATCTCTAGTCCTTCCCATTCTATTGTTTTCTTCTATTACTTTGCACTGTTCATTCAGGAAGGCCTCCTTATCTCTCCTTGCTGTTCTCTGGAAATCTCTGTCACTACTTCCATGACTTCCCCTTCTATTTGCCAAGGAGTGATGGGGCCGGATGCCATGATCTTAGTTTCTTTGATGTTGAGCTTCAAGCCCACTTTTGCGCTCTCCTCTTTCACTCTGAGCAAGAGGCTCTTAAGGTCCTCTTCACTTTCTGCCATTAGAGTGGTATCTTCTGCATACCACTGTCATAAGGAAGAGATATCTGTTGTTTTGGAAGCCCGGTTAAAAATGTAAGCTACAGCGTACTTACAAGATTTAACATTTCAACAAATATTAACTTGAGGTAATACCCATTTTCTCTTGCAGGCTTTCAGCGTGATTGCAATGCTGAACGTGATGAAGTTTTTGATTGCCATTTTACCTTTCTCTGTGAAGGCGGCGGCAGAAGCCAAAGTTTCTCTTAAAAGACTGAAGGTAAAGGGGGGGGGGAGGTGATTGCAAATAGCTTGGATTTGTTGAGATCACAGAGTTGTGCCAAAAAAAAAGGAAGAAAAGAAATGCCACTGCCTGAGGTTTCTATACTATACCACTCTTTTAAAATTATCAATATGTATCATACCGTATTATTATTCCAGGGATCACTTTGCTCAACGGTGTAATCTTAAACAGAGATGGCAGTGGTGGAAAATGTCATCAAGTCACAGCCAATATATGGCATCATGACATAAGTCCATCAGTGGCTATTGGCCACAATGTATAGATAGGAATTCTCAGTCTGGGGCAAGGGATGCTCTGTATTCTTGGTGCTTGGGGGGTGGGTACAGCAACTGTGGGAGGGCTCCTATGTCCTGGCCCCACTGGTGGACCTCCTGATGGCACCAGGTATTTTTTGGCCACTGTGTGACAGAATGCTGGACTGGATGGGCCAGTGGCCTGATCCAACATTGGCATCTCTTATGTTCTTATGTTAACCCTGTAGGGCAGAGGTGTCAAACATATAGCCTGTGGGGCAGAACTGGCCCATTCAGGACTCTTATCCGGCCCGCGAGCAACTGGTGCTGTTCTCAGCCCGTGAGGGAAAAGGGGTCACGGGAGGACCAAAAGTGCCCCCTGGAGGTTTTGGAAACAGTCTCTCTGTCAGGCCTTCCCCTCAGCCCTCAGGTTCTTTGGGGAATGCAAGAGGGATGCGAACTGGGGGTGGGGAGATCTGGGGGAGCCAGGCTTTTATGGGTTCCCCGGTAAACCAGTTACTTTCACTGCTAGGAATCAGTTACCTCTCTTTGTATCTTGAGTGAAAAACAATATCACTTATCGGGTTTGCCTATGTCCTTTATCGAGTTTATGATCTCCAGTACCTGGCATGTCGTTTTACAAAAGGAGCTGCAGTGGCTCAAGTGGTTAGGATGCTGAACTGCAGGCTGTGGAAGGTCGGTAGTTCAGCCGTTCGAGACCCGGGTGCCGCATGACGGAGTGAGCTCCCGTCTCTAGTTCCAGCTCCTGCCAACCTAGCAGTTCGAAAGCAAGAAATTGCAAGTAGATAAATAGGTACCACTTCGGTGGGAAGGTCACAGCGTTCCGTGCGCCTTGGTGTTTAGTCACGCCGGCCACATGACCACGGAAATGTCTTCGGACAGCGCTGGCTCTTCGGCTTGGAAACAGAGATGAGCACTGCAACCCTAGAGTCGGATTCGACTGGCTTTCGAGCAAGGGAGACCTTTACCTTTACCTGGCATGTCATTTTACAGCACGTGTGACTCGGCCAGATAAACTGACATTTATGTCAGATCCTGCCCTCATAACAAATGAGCTCGACACCTCTGCGTAGGGTATTCAAAGCAAGAGGCATTCAGTGGTGTTTTGCCATTGTCTGCCACAACCCTGGATTTCCTTCGTAGTCTCCCATCCATATATTAACCAGACTTGACCCTGCTTCAGCTTCCAAGGTCTGATGGGATTGGGCTAACCTGGGCCATCCAGGTCAAGGCAAGAGACTAACAGAGGTGGGTTGGCCGTTGCCTGCCTCTGCATAGCAACCCCAAACTTCCTTGATGGTCTCTCATCCAAGAACTCACCAGGGCCGACCTTGCTTAGCCTCTGAGATCTGAGGGCTAGTCTGGGCCGTCCATGTCAGGGCAAGGACGGAGGCCCATGGGCTTAAAAGGGGTGTAATTCTGCATAGGGATGGTGCAGTTAAGAGTATTACAACAAACCAGTGATGGGCAGATTTGGAACCAATCACTGGGATGTACAATCCCACCCTTGAGCACAGCAGGCTTTTGTTAAATGTTTACTTTGCATGCTCAGAACTATGTTTGGCATCCCAGTGTTGGGAAAGTACAATAGATGGCCCTTGATCTGTGAAAAGTACGCAGACGGAGAGTGATTTCAGCAAAGCGTACTTTATCCGATCAGGAACAAGACAGCTTTGGCCGGCTCGCAGGCCGGCTTATATTCCCCAAGAAACCGCCACCCAAAACACACACCCCACTGCCCAGTAGGTTATTTACAGTGGCCGAGAGTCCGATTGGCTCTCGGCCAGGAACCTAGCCCCCTGATTGGAGCGGGCTAGGATCCGCATAGTCCATTGTCTCTTGGAGCGAAGCTCAACGTTTGTCTCTGGACTTGTCTGGACTTGTCTGGACTTATCAGGACTGGAGACATTACAATCTGTAAGACATGATCCAAGTATTACGAGCTGGCCAAATTTATATACCGAACCAAGTAACTGTAACTTTTAGTGCCATCCCTACGGGCAAGCGGTCTGGACTTTCTTCTTCGTCCACAACAGTGCCTCCATTTTCCGACATGTAACCTTTTGCTCCTGAACTAGATGTTAAGCCTGGCCTTATACTGTTAGACTTTTAGACTGTCTCAGCCCAGTATAGCATGCGTTGATTGCAAGCAGCTCTTCAGGGTGTCAAGTGATCATTCTTGACCGGGGAAGTTATGAATTGCACCTGAGATTTTTGCTACGCAAAGCATGCTGTCAGCCACTGAATCACAGAACTGGCAATGTGAGTTGGGGATAGGGTTGCCAGGCCAGCAGCGGATTGGGGGGACTTATGAGGTCCAGGCCTCATCACCAGTGTTGCACAGGAAGTGATGTCATCACACTAGCAACATCCAGGCATTGCTCTGGCACTTGGACAAAAACTCCATGGTAAAACCAGCTTCTA
>NW_015177067.1:0-2197 GCF_001447785.1 Gekko japonicus
CTGCTGGATCAGAGCAGTGAGGGTCCATCAAGAACCTGTTAGATCCCCCTTTAACACCATTTTCTACAGGGGAACTGAACTCTGTCTCCCGAAGACTGGCCGAAATCTCAGGCGATCTCCAGCTATCACCTGGAGGTTTGCAGCCCAATAAGTCTACACAAAGTGTGCCATTTGCTGCCACATCCTTTTCAGCCTCGGAAACACGGTTTCCTGAGCTCTCGCTTATCAGCTCAAAGCTTTGACGCATTCAGATATCAGGCTCACAGCGCTCCTTCCCAGCCATGTTTTGTGTTGGTTACCAGGTAAATTATCAGTGGATGCAAGCGGGGTTGTGGACGGAGGCCTCGGGTGGAACCTCCTGCAACCCCACTGTATGACTTGGTTGAGATAAGACAGCCCTTATACACACACGCATCCTTATATAGAATCATAGAATGTTAACGTTGGAAGGGACCTTGCAGATCATCTAGTCCAACCCCCTGTACTCTGCAGGAGCACAGCCGAAAGATAGCCCTACAACATACCCAAAAGATGGTCATCCAGCCTCCTCTTGAAAGCGTCCAGCGAAGGAGCATCCACCACCTCCCGAGGCAGACTGTTCCACTGCTCAACTACTCTTACAGTTCGGAAGTTTCTCCTGATATTTAGCCAGTAATGACTCCCTTGTAAGTTCCACCCATTAGACCTAGAGGAATTTCAGACAGACGATATAATCCGGAAGAGGAACGGTTCCCAAACGGTTTCTGGTCTGTCATTTTAGACGGAACCGTTTTAGAACCAGTTCCCTACCGGAATATATTTGTAATTTCACACACAAACGCTTCTGTCCCGTTTAGGAAACGGGACTGAAGCGTTTTACCTGTCAACCGCTTCCAAGTAGTCTTCAGTTTCCTCTCCCAGTTCCGATGCGCTTTTTCCCACCGTTTTTCGCCCGCGTGGGTGATCTCCGCCTTTTTTGGGGGGGAAGGTTCGCTTTATAGCGCTATAATGCTATAACAAAACAGCATTATATCAACCCCATTGGAATGCCTGGAGTGTTGTGTTATAGCACTATAGCGCTCTAAAGCGAACGTTCAAAAAAAAAGCAGGAAATCGCCCGTGCGGGCGAAAAATGGCAGGGGGAAAGCGGTGCAGTCTGAAATGGCAAACCACTTCAGATCCAGCTCTTTACCGGAAGGGGAAAGCCATGTGTGCAATGGCAGCCCTATACTGGTTTACTCCACAACGGATAAAAAACGGCTTCAAAATGGGTTAAAAAGGGTAATGTGAAATTCCTCCTAGTCTTGCAATGTGGAGCAAGAGAGAATAGATCCACTCCATCTTGACAGCCCTTCAAATACTTGAAGACTGCAATCATGTCCCCTCTAAGCCTTCTCTTTCCCAGGCTAAACAGACCCAACTCTTTCAGCCTTTCCTCATGAGACTTGGATTCCAACCCTCTCACCATCCTGGTTGCCCTCTTCTGGACACACTCGAGCTTGTCAACATCCTTCCTAAAACATTGTGGCCAAAACTGGACACAGGACTCCAGGTGAGGGCTGACCATAGCAGAATAGAGCAGAACTACCACCTCCCGTGATCTGGACACAATGCTTCTGTTAATGCACCGTAAGATTGCATTGGCTTTCTTTGCAATCACATCACACTGCAGGTTCATGTTTAGCTCGTGAACAACGAGAACACCTAGTTCCCTTTCACATGTGCTGCTGTCAAGCCAAGTCCCTCCCATTCTATATCCGTGCCTTTGATTTTTTGCACCTAAGTGTAGGACTTTGCACTTATCTCTATTGAAATTCATTTTATTTGTCTCAGCCCACTGTTCCAGCCTATCTAGATCATTTTGAATCTGGTTCCAGTTTATGGAGCAGCGATGGTGGATGTTCTCACTGAACCGCGGGAGAGCGATCCGCACACCAGCAGTTTGGAGGGGTACCACCCCAAGTGACACCCCCACGGAGCCTTTGTGATAGGCTCCAGGCCAGAGGGCTTTTGAGGGGTAGCCAACGGCAGAACGCCGGAGAATTGAGGCTCCCCTCCACCCTGACGGTCCAGCTGCTGTGTGGCCTCCGGGCACAAGCTGGTTTAACCGGGACAAGCGCTGAAGATCAAGCAGAATCGCGTTTAAAGTGAGCAAGGTCAGAGAAACTGACCGATAATGAACGTGAGTTCAGAATAAACCAGATTATTGTAAAAGCGG
>NW_015177067.1:5731-101755 GCF_001447785.1 Gekko japonicus
GCTGACCCGGAAGCTGCAGCTAGTGCAGAACGCGGCGGCTAGGCTACTGCTGGGCCTCCCCAGGTGGGAACACATCAAGCCTGGGTTGAAGGCGCTGCACTGGCTGCCTATAGCATACCGAGTCCGCTTTAAAGTGCTGGTACTTACCTATAAAGCCCTATATGGCCTGGGTCCGACCTACCTGAGGGACCGCCTTTCCCCGTACATACCCCCAAGAGCACTTCGGTCGGAGACCCAGAACCGGTTAGTGGTTCCGGGCCCCCGAAGTGGAACGAGCTCCCGGATGAGATCAGGGCCCTGCGGGACCTTATGCAGTTCCGCAGGGCCTGCAAGACGGAGCTCTTCCACCAGGCCTTTATGTAGGGGCCGCCGCTACTACCACCACTACCAACGGTGGTAATACTATTCAGGGTCAGGAGTGCCTGAGTAATTGGAGGTATAAGAACTATATGGCAACGAGCACAACAGACGAGTTCGGACTTTCTAGTGGTCAGTGATACCCAAATTGGGGGTTGCTGGAAGTTATTATTAAAACAACTAAGACCATCTTGTTAAATAGAAGCACTTTATTGTTTATTGTTTATTGTCAAGCTGTATTGTTGGATATAAATGTTATGGTTTTATTGGTTTTATGTATGGGCTCACGCCCCTTGTAAGCCGCCCTGAGCCCGCTTGCGGGGTAGGGCGGGGTAGAAGTACCCAAAAATAAATAAATAAATAAATAAATAAAAGAAATGGAGATGGCCTATAGGGCAAACTCCCATTATATTTAAAAAAATAGCCTGCCTGGAGAAATCGTGGTCAGATTCTCAAGAAGACAGACCAGAGATGCTATCTTAAAAGCGACATCAGCAACTCCACTGATAATGGGAAATATATCCATCAAAACCTTAAAAGATATTCCATTTGAAATCCGACAAAAGAGGAAAAATTATAAGGACTTCATTTCGTTCCTTCAAACCAATGGAATTTCGTATAGGTGGGTGATTCCAGAGGGTGTCATCTTTAAGATCAACGATAAAAGAGAGAAGATAGACTCCACTTTCAAAGCTAAAGAATTTTTGCGGCGCCAGTTGGGAACGGAGGAAGAATCCAAGGAGGAGGAAACGGATCCAAGGAGGAGGACTCGGCTGCAGAAACGGGAGCAGGTGCTGCCAGAGTTGTATATGACTTTAGAGACAGAAAGCCGAAGTAAAGGCAGAAGGACTCGGATAATAGCCTTTTGAAGCGAAGAACAAGAAGATAATCAGAAAGTTCTCTCATAACAACTATCATATTAACATATAAACACTGAAGCTGAGATAAACAAGAACTCTAAAAGTATATTGTGATACTAACACTTATAGTATTAACACTTACACTAACAGGGATAAGATCTCCTCCTCTTGGGGTTTTAGTATAATGTGGTTATCTATTCTTTATCCCTAGATGTGGTTCCCTCCCTAATATTTTCTTTGTAGTTTTGTAGTTTATTGCAAAAATAAAAATATCCCTTTGGGGATTTATAAAAATAATAGATCATTTCGAATCCTGACTCTGTCTTCTTCAGAATTAGCAATCCCACCCAGCTTCGTGTCATCTGCAAACTTGATAAGCATTCCCCCCCCCCATGTCTTCCTCCAGGTCATGAGGCTACATTCTCACAGGGGAGGAAGAGGAGGAAGAGGTTGGATTTATACCCCGCCCTTGATGCCCCAGCCATGGTAGCCAGCAGTGTGAGAATCCCAGACGCCTGTTCCTCTGTGACTCACTGCTGACCCCGCCCCCAGCTGTCCTCCTCCCACTTTCCACCATTAAAAAAGGTAAAGGTAAAGGTTCCCTTGCTCGAAAGCCAGTCGAGTCCGACTCTAGGGTTGCGGTGCTCATCTCCGTTTCAAAGCCGAAGAGCCAGTGCTGTCCGAAGACGTTTCCGTGGTCATGTGGCCGGCATGACTAAACACCAAGGAGCACGGAACGCTGTTACCTTCCCACCGAAGCGGTACCTACTGATCTACTTGCAATTTCTTGCTTTCCAACTGCTAGGTTGGCAGGAGCTGGAACTAGAGACGGGAGCTCACTCTGTCACGCGGCACACTCGGGTCTTGAACTGCTGAACTACCGACCTTCCACAACCTGCAGTTCAGCGTCTTAACCACTTGAGCCACCGCAGCTCCTTTTTCCCACCATTATGTTTGCACTAAAGTACAGGTGTAACAGAAGATCATGAACCCCCCCCTTTCCCTTATTTTCTTTTTCTATCATGTGAAGCACTGCTCAGCAGAAAAAGGGGGGAGACCCCTTAAGGGGCTGGCGGGGGACACGGTCCCACAGGGCTGTGAGCTGTCCCGACTCCCAAGCCATGCTGCAAACAGAGTTTGGCTTCACTACACCTTACAACCTCCTTTCCCTTCCCCTCCCCACAACAGACATCCTGTGAGGTAGGTGGGGCTGAGAGAGCTCTCTCAAGAACTGCTCATGATAGAACAGCTCTGAGAGAACTTGTAACTGACCCAAGGTCACACCAGCAGCTGCATGCGGAGGAATGGGGAACCAGACCCGGTTCTCTCAGATCAGAGTCCGCACTCCTAGCCACTACACCAAACTGGCTCTCTGGCAGAAGGAATGTGGACAGAGTTGACATTTAAAAAAAAAAAAAAAACTGACCAAAGAACATACCCTGGAGACAGGCATGGCGTCATTTATTTATTTATTTAAAAAAACCTGAAAACACATTATAAAGGGTGCAGGATCTACATGAGCAATGGAACACAGATATGACAAGTTTTTTACAAAATACAGACACACAAGGATCTTTGTTGCCGAGGCAGAAAAAAACCCCACTCCCGTCTCAGCTACACATAATAATAATGCATCTCCGTGGATGCGCTTCCCACAGGATTTGAACTTATGGCTTGACATGAGGTTGGGAAGGGCTGGAAGGGCTGACTTCGGTCCCAGTCAACCACAACAGAAGTGCCAAGCTGACTGGCATGCGGTGCCCTGTGGTCAGGTGGCAAGGGGGGGCACCAGAAATAGACGGGCTCCCTGGAAGCCTGGAGATTTGGAGGAGGTGATGGGAAGTGTTGCAACCGACTTATGATGACCCCCGTTGGATTTTCAAGGCAAGAGGCGAACAGAGGCGGTCTGCCATTCCCGGCCTCTGTTAGCAACCCTGCACTTCCTCGGTCGTCTCCCATCTAAATACAAACCAGAGCCCACCCTGCTTAGTTTCTAGGGTCTGACAAGAACAGGCTAGCCCAGGTGAGGGCAATTTGGAGGTAAAAGATAAAGGTAAAGGTTTCCCTTGCTCGAAAGCCAGTCGAATCCGACTCTAGGGGTGCGGTGCTCATCTCTGTTTCCAAGCCGCTGTCCGAAGACGTTTCGGTGGTCGTGTGGCCGGCGTGACTAGACGCCAAGGTGCACGGAACGCTGTTCCCTTCCCACCGAAGCGGTACCTGTTTATCCACTTGCAGTTTCTCGCTTTCGAACTGCTAGGTTGGCAGGAGCTGGGGCCAGAGACGGGAGCTTCGCTCCGTCACACGGCACTCGGGTCTTGGAGGTATCTCCACTTAGAAACATCTCCTGGAGCAGCGGCAAAGTTCTTTTCCTTCCAGAGACTCTGGAAAGCCACGGCCAGCTGGGTGAGACAAAATTCAGCTAGATGCCCAGCTAGAGTTGTTAGCTTTGGGATGGGAAATACCTGGAGATTTGGGGGGGTGGGGCCTGGGGAGGGCGGGTTTGGTGAGGGGAGGAGCCTCAGCAGGATATAGTGCCATAGAGTCCACCCTCCAAAGCAGCCATCTTCTCCAGGGGAATAGATCCCTGTCGTCTGGAGATCAATGGTCATAGCAAGAGGTCTCTGGGATCGTGGGCTGGCTGGCATGAATGCAACTTAGAAGTGACAAAGAAGAAGAAGAGATTGGATCTATACCCCGCCCTTCACTACCCAAAGGTGTCTCAGAGCGGCTTACAAATTCCTTTCCCTTCCCCTCCCCACAACAGACACCCTGTGAGGTCGGTGGGGCTGAGAGAGCTCTTTCAAGAACTGCCCTTTCAAGGACAGCTCTTGTCAGAACTATGGCTTGCCCAAGGTCATCCAGCAGCTGCAAGTGGCGGAGTGGGGAATCAAACCCGCTTCTCCCAGATCAGAGTCCACACACTTAACCGCTACACCAGACTGATGGAATACAAGATGTGTACTGACCTAACTTGGATAGACTAGGATAGACAAGTCTTGTCCGATCTCGGGAGAGAAGCAGGGTCTGCCCTGGCTAGTAGGTATGTGGACGGAAGACCTCCAAGGAAGCCCAGGGTCGTGATGCGGAGACAGGCCCAAACCAAAGCAAGGCTAAAATGCACATACTCTCTCCCTCTCACTCACACCAAGTTACCAAAAGCGGAGTGCTATAACAGCATGTAACAACAGGTTGTGTATACGTAAATATTTATATAAGGCTCTTTTTGTAGAAAAAGCCCAGCAGGGACTCATTAGCATAATAGGCCACACCCAACAGCAGAAACTCATTAGCATATTAGGCCACACCCCTGACAGCACAGCTCATTAGCACATTAGGCCGCACCCCCATGTTACCAGGAGTCTGGTAATCCAGCCACACCCACCTTTTGCTGCTTATTCTGTTTACCTTGTTTGTGGTCAAAACCCAGGGCTTTTTCTGGAGCAGGAACTCCTTTGCATGTTAGGCCACACACCCCTGATGTAGCCAATCCTAATGAGTTTCTGCTGTTGGGTGTGGCCTATTATGCTAATGAGTTCCTGCTGGGCGGGGCAACTCGGGAGCCAGCCGGAACTCCATTCCTGCACATTCCTGCCCAAAAATAGCCCTGTATTTATATATATATATTCTCCTTTATATTTACAAAGCTTGACACTGTGAAAGGCCTTGAATGCACCAAAGACTCCGCTAGATCTTGAACGAAGTTCCTCAACTTCATCTTCAACCAGCCACTCCTAGCAGATCCTGAAATCCCCCCCCCCACTGAATCTTCTGTCATGAATATCTTTCCCTCATAGTAGCTTCATCTGCGGAAACAACTGACCAAGCTGGGCCGCAGCAATCCGTCACATCCATTTGACCATTCCAGAAGGAGAAGAAGAGACTGGATTTATACCCCGCCCTTGACTCGGAGTCTCAGAGTGGCTTACAAACTCCTTCCCCTTCCCCTCCCCACAGCAGACACCCTGTGAGGTAGGTAGGGCAGAGAGAGCTCTGACAGAAACTGCTCTTTTTCAAGAACACCTCTGATAGGACTATGGCTTGCCCAAGGTAATCCAGCAGCTGCAAGTGGAGGAGTGGGGAATCAAACCCGGTTCTCCCAGATTAGAGTCCGCGCACTTAACCACTACACCAAATTTCCCAGGAACAAGCCCAGCCTTTGGGGAGACTCAGGTAACTCTAGGAGTGGGTTTGGCCCACAGACTAACAGGTGGGGTTGCCAAGTCTGGGTTAGGAAATTCCTGGAGATTTTGGGGTGGAGCCAGGGGACCACAGGGTTTGGGGAAGGGGCATCATGCCACCGCGTCCACCCTCTAACGCAGCCGTTTCCTCCAGGGGGGCTAATCTCTCTTGTCTGGAGAGGAGCTGTAAATCCGGGAAATCTCCAGGCCCCACCTAGAGGCTGGCAACCCCTAGTAACAGGCAGCAACTGCACAGTGAACTAAATCCTCTCCTTTCTTATTCCTAACTTGCCCGGTGGCCCCAGATCTATTTACAAAGGTGGATCTGAAATCGTTCCAGCCCACATCCCGCCAAAGAGGCGAAATGGCCCATAAGGAGGTTAAAGCAAAGCGTAAGACTTGGATCCAGGTTGCCAAGGCGACGGCCCTGCGCACACACCCTTCTACAACGCTGCTGTCCAATGCAGGCTGCGTGGCCCCACAGCGTAGGACGGCGCGGCTCGTAAGAGGCTTGCTAAAGCACATGCATCGAGGGTATTTGAAGAAATTTGGGAGGCGGGAGGGGAAACGTCAGAGGGGAGATTCCTTTTGTGGGTCGTCGTTTTCCTCTCTCTTTTCTTTGGTTACTGCAGTCCTATTATTATTTTTCTATTTTTTTAAAAAAAAACACAGTCCATCTGCACGCCCGCAGGACGGCCGCTTTCCCTGCCAGCTTCAAACGTTGTCCCTCTGCTTCACATTGGACAGCTTGACGGTCTCCTCATCATTCGCCTCGGGGGGCGGCTCGTCGTGGCAGCCGACCATCAGCTGGTAGACCCCCACGCCGGCAATGGCCCCGAGGAACGGGGCAATGACTGGGACCCACCACCACTGCCGGCCCGTCCTGCAAAACACAGAAGAGAGGGGATTAAGTACAGCAGCTTGGTCTAGTGGGCAGAGTGTTCGCTAAGATCCGAAAGACCTGCGTTCAAGTCCTCCCTCTGAAGTCTACTGAGTGGCCTACAACGTCTCACCTACAACCTAGCATTGTTGGAAGTATAAAATAAGGAAAGGGAAACCATGGCGCTCCTTGGAAAGGGTGGGGTTAAAATGCATTATATCAGGGGTCCTCAACGCGGCGCCCACCAGCATTGACCGTCAGGAGTCTGGCCGTGAGTCTGGATGCCATAGTGGAGGCCCAGGTCGCGAAGGCTGCCAGGCTGGCGTCTCTCCAACTGCACCAAGTCAGGCAACTGGATCCCTAACTGTCTCACTCTGACCTAGCCACAGTAATCCATGCAAAGGTCACTTCCAGGATAGATTACTGTAACTCGCTGTACGCAGGCCTACCCCTGAGACTGACCCAGAAGCTTCAAGTGGTCCAGAATGCAGCTGCACGGGTCCTTACGGGGACTCTCTGGATGGCACATATTCAGTCTGTGCTGTGCGTTCTGCACTGGCTTCTGCTGGATCACCGGATCAGGTTCAAGGTGCTGGTTTTGACCTTTAAGGCCTTGAGTGGTCAGGGACCCACATATCTTTGGGACTGCCTCTCTTTGTATGCCCTGAGAAGAGCATTACGCTCAGGAAGTAAGAACCTCCTGGTGGTCTCTGGCTCAAGAGAAATCAGGCTGCCCTCAAATAGCAGAAGGCTTTGAAACAGCTCTAATAGCAGAGGTTGTCTTTCCCTGTGTTCTGATGGAATGAACAGAGCTAGGCTGTCAAATGTCCCAAATGATGACAAAGTCCGAATGGAGGGTTACCATAGTTTGAAAAGCAAAAAGAGGAGTACTTCAAACAAGAGAGCACGCTGACAAATCTCATTTTAATTATCACTACTATTTAAGCTGTGATAATTGCAGGGGTCATTTCCTGCAGGAGCGCACAGGAGCGGAGCTCCGGCAGTAAAGAGCCCAGGGGGCGGGCACATGCAACAAGCCACGCCCCCTGCTCCCAGCAGCCCTCAGTTGGACCACGAGGAGCAAGAAGCAGCCAGGTAAGTTGCAGAGCCCCCCCCGGCCCACCTTCAGGTACAAGCTCTCCCTCCTCTGTGAGGGCAGATCTGCACGTCCCCCCCCCCCAAATAGCTAGCAATCCAAAACAGTCCAATGGAGCCTGAGTGGTGGGTATTGCCTTCTGACACACTTCTGGTGATGTCAGGGGGTGTGGCATATGCAAACGAGTTATGCTAATGAGCTCCAGCACCTCTTTTTTTACGAAATGACCCCTGCAAACAAACATAAATCCAAACGTATAATCCTGTCTGAGGCAATGACTCCGAACAGCTGCGTAGAGAATGAAACCACCTACGAGAAAACTTCCGAGCCCCACCCAGCGATGGCCGTGAAGAGGCGGGGCCCGAAATCTCTGGCCGGGTTGACGGCGTAGCCGGAGTTGAAGCCCATGGACGTTCCAATCACCAAGATGACAAAGCCGACGGTGAAGGCCTCCAGACCCCGGGGGACCGGGTTGTTGTGGGGGTCGACGATCGCCAAGACGCAGACAAGCAGGGCTGCTGTGCCAATAAACTGCGAGGCAAGAAGAGAAGAACGTTCTGGTTTCATTCCTCGAAAAAGCAATTCCCTGTGTGAAACTTTTTTGCTTTAATTAAACACCAAATACTCCTACGTGAAAGTGCCTAGTTTGTGACCAGCACAGGGTTGCCGACACTGGGTTTGGAAATTCCTGGAGATTTGTGGGTGGCGCTTGGAAAGGGTGGGCTATGGGGAGGGGCTTTGTCAAGGTCATAATGCCATCAAGTCCGCCCTCCAAAGCGGCCATTTTCTCCAGGGGGGGCTCTGCCTTCAGGAGATCCGATGTAATCCTGGAAGATCTCCAGGCCCCACCTGGAGATTGGCAACCCTTAGAGTTGCCAGGTCCAGCTTGGGGAAGTAGCTGGAGATTTTGGGGGTGGAGCCTGAGGAGGGCGGGGTTTGGGAGGGGAGGGACTTTGGTGGGGTACAATGCCATCAAGGACATCCTCGAATGTTGGCGTTTTCTCCAGGTGAATCAATCATTCGGTCACCTGGAGATCAGTTGTAATGGTGGGAGATCTCCAGCCACCACCTGGAAGTTGGCAACACTATCAGACCATGTTAAGGTAAATGGCTGTTTTTGAGGGCCTGGCCTTGTCCCGCCACCACTTACCTGGTCAAAAAATCCATTCACGGAGTTCAAGTGCTCTGAGGGGTACGTGGCGAAGATCCCGGCCGTGGCATTCTCGCCGACGACAAACAGCTGGTTCCCACCGAAGGCCCAAATGGCATCTGGGCGAGAGAAGAAACCAGGAGTTTGACTGGAGTGCTGATACCTGGTTTTTGCCCTGATCATCCAACAGGAAAGCTTAGTATGACTCTAAACCTGGGGTCCCCCAATCTTTTTTGAACCTATGGGCACCTTTTGAATTCTGACATGGCGTGGTGGGTGCAGCCACAAAATGGCTGCTGTATGAGGCAGAGCTGGCCACAAAACGGCTGCTGCGGCTTGCCTACATTCACACAGTGGAGATTATAGCTGGGGATTCGCCACAACTTGGGCCTCTCTGGACCTCTGAGAAGGCCTGACCGGGTCAGAAATCATAAGAACCTCAGAAGAGCCCTGCTGGATCAGAGCATTGGTCCATCTAGTCCAGCCTCCTGTCTCACACAAGGGCCAGCCAGTTCCTCTGGAGAGCCAACAACAGGGCGGAGAGGCCGAGGCCTTCCCCTGAGGAGAACCTCAGAAGAGCCCTGCTGGATCAGACCAGTGAGGGTCCATCTAGTCCAGCATCCCGTCTCACACAGCGGCCAACCAGTTCCTCTGGAGGGCCAACAACAGGGAGTAGAGGCCGAGGCCTTCCCCTGATAAGAATATCAGAAGAGACCTGCTGGATCGGGCCAGTGGTCCATCTGGTCCAGCATCCTGTCTCACACCGTAGCCTCAACCAGTTCCTCTGAAGGGCCAACAACATGGCGGAGAGGCCGAGGCCTTCCCCTGATAAGAACATCAGAAGAGCCCTGCTGGATCAGACCAGTGAGGGTCCCTCTAGTCCAGCCTCCCGTCTCACACAGTGGCCAACCAGTTCCCCTGGAGGGCCAACAACAGGGCACAGAGGCCGAGGCCTTCCCCTGAGAAGAACATCAGAAGAGCCCCGCTGGGTCAGACCAATAGTCCATCTAGTCCAGCATCCTGCCTCACACAGTAGCCTCAACCAGTTCCTCTGGAGGGCCAACAACATGGCAGAGAGGCCGAGGCCTTCCCCTGAGAAGAACATCAGAAGAGCCCTGCTCGATCAGACCAGTGAGGGTCCATCTAGTCCAGCATCCCGTCTCACATAGGGGCCAGCCAGTTCCTCTGGAGGGCCAACAACATGGCAGAGAGGCCGAGGCCTTCCCCTGAGAAGAACATCAGAAGAGCCCTGCTGGATCAGACCAGTGAGGGTCCATCTGGTCCAGCATCCTGTCTCACACAGTAGCCTCAACCAGTTCCTCTGGAGGGCCAACCGCAGGGCACAGAGGCCGAGGCCTTCCCATGATAAGAAGAGCCCTGCTGGGTCAGACCAGTGAGGGTCCCTCTAGTCCAGCATCCTGTCTCACACAGTGGCCAACCAGTTCCTCTGGAGGACCAACAACAGGGCAGAGAGGCCGAGGCCTTCCCCTGATGTTGCACTGGGATTCAGAGGTTGACTGCCTTTGAAAGCGGAGGTCCCCTTCAGTCACCATGGCTAGTAGCCACTAATATCCTCCATGAATCTCTCTAATCCCCTTTGAAAGCTGTCTGTCCCTGTGGCCATCACTACATCCTCTGGCAGCGAATTCCACATTTTAATCACTCTCTGTGTAAAGAAGTATTCCAGTTTAGGACAGATGTCTCCAGGAAATCAGTTTAGGGCACATGTCCTCCAGGGATCTTATGAAGGGCAAAGAAAAACACTGAATTTAGGTGTTTGGACCACAACCCTTCAGCCTCAAGACTATGGGAAGGCATCTCAGCTTTTTATGTTATGTCCAGAAACCTGCTACGGGTGAAACTGGTCCATTACATACATGGGAACCAACGCTCCCTCTAAGCTGTGGAGTCTTGTGAGCAAAAATGCTACTTGGTGAGCGACTGGCATGAAAGCTGAGAGCGAGCGATTTGGCCGCTGCACAGATTCGTTTGCTCTGGAGCCATCCCTCCCTCAGCCAAGACAAAAATGTGTGAGCCGGAAGTTAAAAAAACTGTGAGCTAGCTCACCCCAGCTCATCTTAGAGGGAATACTGATGGGAACATCACAATATTTCCCTTCAGAAAACGGGGAACGCTGGAGGGACCTCAGGCATGTACAAGGCCATAGAGTCCACCCTCCAAAGCAGCCATTTTCTCCGGGGGAAACTGATCTCGTTGGTCTGGAGTCCGGACTGTAAACAGCAGGTCTCCAGGTGCTGCCTGGAGGTTGGCACCAGTGTTCCCTCTAAGCTGAGTTAGTGTGAGCTACCTCACAATTTTTTAGCCTCCGGCTCACACATTTTTCTCTTCGCTCAGGAAGGAGGGCTCCAGAGCAAACTGATTTATGCAGGAGCCAAATCGCTCGCTCGCAACGTTAATGCCAGTAACTCACAAAGTCGAATTTTTGCTCGCAAGACTCCACAGCTTAGAGGGAACATTGGTTGGCACCCCTACTGTCCCTCGATTCCCAATCCCAGTTCGTCCCAGGGATTTGCCAGCTGCATTTTGGGAACCCCACCCAGGAGAAAACTGTCCTAAACTGATTTTGGAGCAAGAGAAGGAATCACGTTTTTGTGTGTCGGCTGCAAGGCTCTGCTTGTTAAGCCAAAAAACCCCAGGGCGTCTTCGTCAGCCCCGTCAGCTCCAAGAGGCCGCAACAACCCAACACGTTTGAGATATGATATCTATGCGATCATTATTATCTCCAGAGACCTGAGCCTTCCAGTAACGGCCTCATTGGTTACAAAGAGGTGAGCCATGACTCTTGAAAGCTCCTCCCCCGCCGTGGCTCCCCCCCCCCCCGCCCCTGTTACTGCCCGGGGGGACCCGCCCGGTAGGGGATCTATCTGATCCCGCCACCGCGTGTCTCTTTTGGTGCGGCTTTAAAAAGCCCCACTTTGGCCGCATCAATCCCCCCCCCCCCACCCCCGTGTGGCAGGGGCCAACGTTTAATTCTGGGTCGAAGTTTTCATATGCATGCGCACTTCCTCGGCCAATGTAACCATCTGCAGGTTAAGAATTTAAGTGCGTCAGGATACACTCAGAGAGTCTGTTAAGCGGAGATAACACTGCCGTGTTTAGGTAATCTGCTGCCTGACTGCGATAAGTCCCCGTCCGTGATGTTCTAAAAACCAACAGACAAGCTGGATCCACTCTGTCCAGAGGGATCCACTGTTTCAAACTGCCTTCCTATAATGGCTTCTTGTTTAAGGCAATTCAGTACAATCCCAAAAGAAATAATGTTGACAAACCCCACTGAAACGGAGCGGCACAAAAGCCTCGTTCCTTTCCATGGGGCCTGCACAAGGAAAATTTCCTACTGGGTGATAAGAACATAAGAAGAGTCCTGTTGGATCACACCAGTGGTCCATCTAGTCCAGCATCCCGTCTCACGCAGGGGCCAACCGGTTCTCCTGGAGGGCCAACAACGGGGCATAGAGGCCTTCACTGAATGTTGCCTCCTGGTGCTGAGATTCAGAGCTTCACTGCCCCTGAACATGGAGGTTCCCTTTTGTCACCATGGCTAGTAGCCCTCATAAATCCATCTAATCCCCTTTTAAAGCTGTCGATGCCTGTGGCCATCACTACACCCTCTGGCAGCCAATTCCACATTTTAATCGCTCGCTGTGTAAAGAAGTATTTCCTTTTGTCTGTCCTGAATCTACTGATGCCCTCTGAATTCAGGGTCCCAAGCCTAACAATGCACGTGAGCACATCTGTGTGTAATTGAGATTTGCCGCGTGATATTCTGTTCCCTCCCAGCGACAAAACCTGAGCTTCCCAAGCCCATTTTGAGAAACACAGAGATTCATTCCAGTTCTATGAATACGCAAATGACAATCTGAGAAACAGTGCCCTGGCAGCTAGAGGTCTGCAAAAACACCGTCGGCACATGCGCTTACCATAGTACAAGCCGAAGACGATGCCAGCTCCCAAGAACGCGCCGAGGGTCTGTGCTAAAGCATATACAGGCAACTTTATCCAAGGTTCCCGAGCCATAAAGCACATGGCGAAGGTGACGGCTGGATTCAAGTGGCCACCTGTGAAACATTTCAGGTTTAAGGCATTGGCTTGCACATCAGAAGGGAAAGAAAACACAGCTTTGCTCGCGCAAACAGGAGCGACCGCATTGTGCAGGCAACACAATCTGCAGCAATTTGATTGCCCTGGGAGATCAGGTGGCACAATTAAACTGGGCAAAGTCTAAGGACAAAAGCGAACGGGAGCCATTTGTGCCAAGGTAAGGCAAGAGATGGATTCCGGAGCTCGAATCAATCTGCAGGCGGAACCGCGTTTTGTGGCTTTTTGAGACTTGGCCAAATTGCACCCGGCCCTCTTTGCAAGGGCCAAAATCACACAGGCATAGGGAGGGACTCCACATCAACACTCCTGTGTGGCCAGCCACCGATTCACACAACCAATTCAAATGCACTGAAAATGGCCTTTCTGTTGTTTAGGGTTGCCAGGCTCCAGGTGGGGCCTGGGGATCTCCCGCTTTTACAACTGACCTCCAGCTGACAGAAATCAGCTTCACTGGAGAAAATGGCTTATACCTTGAATAAAACTTTATTGGTCTTGAAGGTGCCACTGGACCCAAACTTCATTATAGAATGTATTATTCTTTTCTTTTAGTTTATCTCAGTCATCAGCTGTTTTGTAACTGTATCTGTGATTTTATATTTTATTAGCATAAGCACCTTGGAGACCCAATCGGACATATTATCTGCAGTGCTAAGTATGATAGAGTTGCCAACCTCCAGGCGGGTGTGGAAACTCGAGCTGCAGTGTTAGAAGAGTCATACAACACATATATACACTGCAAAAACTTTATTTATAAGTCAAAGTGTTCTATATGTTCCATCTTATAAAGTGCATTGTGTATTATTCATAATATGCTAAAACAGCTATATATTCATTACATGCAATATCAACAATAATAATCAGGTTGTACAATCTAATAATAAGCTGCGGTGGCTCAAGTGGCTAAGACGCTGAACTGCAGGCTGTGGAAGGTCAGTAGTTCAGCAGTTCGAGACCCGGGTGCCGCATGATGGAGTGAGCTCCCGTCTCTAGTTCCAGCTCCTGCCAACCTAGCAGTTCGAAAGCAAGAAATTGCAAGTAGATAAATAGGTACCACTTCAGTGGGAAGGTAACAGCGTTCCGTGCGCCTTGGTGTTTAGTCATGCTGGCCACATGACCATGGAAACGTCTTCGGACAGCGCTGGCTCTTCGGCTTTGAAACGGAGATGAGCACCGCAACCCTAGAGTCGGATTCGACTGGCTTTCGAGCAAGGGAACCTTTACCTTTTACAATCTAATAGCTACCGGTCAATTTACATCCTTTTTACACAATCAACCCCAACGGGAGTTTCTAGAATTGTACACCCACTTCTCCTTGCTTGAAAGTCTTCTAAAGGGGAAAGTTTCCTTTTGTGGTTACATTGAAGTTTAAATTGATGTTTGTTGCCGGTCCTACAAAAAGGCCCATTAAGCAGCTGACAATCATAGACAATCATAGCTCCTGTCTTTCTCAAGGCTGCCTTGAAGACTTTCAAGCAAGGAGAAGCGGGTGTACAATTCTAGAAACTCCCGTTTGGGGTTGATTGTGTAAAAAGGATGTAAATTGACCGGTGGCTATTAGATTGTACAAACTGATTATTATTGTTGATATTGCCTGTAATGAATATATACCTGTTTTAGAATATTATGAATAATACACAATGCACTTTATAAGATGGAACATATAGAACACTTTAACTTATAAATAAGGTTTTTGCAGTGTATATATTTGTTGTTTGAACCTCCAGGTGGGGGCTGCAGATTGGGAATCACAACAGCTCTCCAGAATACAGAGGTCCGTCCCCCTGGAGAAAACGGCTACTTTGGAGGGTGGGCATTCTACCCCACTTAGGTCCCTCCTCAGGCTCCACCCCAAAATCCCCAGGAATTTCCCAGCTCACAGCTGGCAACCCTACAATATGATCCTACTCCATAAATGCCGCATTATTTAACATGTCAAGTTAATGCCGGTGCTTTGCTTCAGCTCTGTGTTCAGATTTCTCCAATCCAAATCCATTTCTTACTGAATATCTAGGGTTGCCAGGTCTGGGTTGGGAAATACCTGGAGACTTTGGGGGTGGAGCCGGGAGAGGGCGGGGTTTGGGGAAGGGAGGGGCCTCAGCATGGTACAGTGCCATAGAGTCCACCCTTCAAAGCAGCCATTTTCTCCAGGGGAGCTGATCTCTGTCAGCTGGAGATCAGTTGTAAAAGCGGGAGATCCCCGGGCCCCACCTGGAGTCTGGCAACCCCATGAATATCCCACCCTGTTCATTGACTTACACTGTGTAATCTGCCTTGCGTCTCAGTAAGAAAGTTGGACTATAAATAATCCAAGTAAACGTAATAAATTGTGGGCTGCCTGAGTGGTTTGTCATCACACATTTTGCAATAAAATAAATGCATTTTATTTGCTCCCAGGAAAACGCGCGGAGGGCTGAAACCTGAAAAGGCCATTCGCCATTCTTTGGTACGTTTCATTTTTATTTTGTTTCATCTGCTTTGTTTACATTCAGTCCCAAAGTGGCTGACATTGGCCTCCTCCCCCTCCGTCGTATCCTCACGACTTTACTGTAATGGTACTGTTCTTACGGCCGAGTCAGCTCTGAACAGTGTCAAACTAAGACTTTAAGTATCCTCACAACAACCCTGTGAGGTAGGTGAGGGTGAGAGTGCGTAACTGGCCCAAGGTCTGCGGCAGAGCAGGGGTTCGAACCTGGATCTCCCTGCTCCCAGTCCAGCCCTCTAACCAGTACACCACACTGCCTCTCTACGCCTGCACAAGTGTTCCCTCTAAGCTGAGTTAGTGTGAGCTAGCTGACAGTTTTTTAGCCTCTGGCTCACACATTTTCGTCTTAGCTCAGGAAGGACGGCTCCAGAGCAGACTAATTTATGCAGGAGCCAAATCGCTCGCTCACAACTCTAATGCCAGTAGCTCACAAAGTAGAATTTTTGCTCACAAGACTCCACAGCTTAGAGGGAGCATTGGCCTGCACTACTTGAAATTTACTTGTGGGATATTGACTCCACAGTGAGATCACGCCCAAAGATTCCCGTCCGTACCTGAGATCTGTCCAGCGATGAGAATTCCCAGCGTCACCGCAAAACCGAACGCCAGATTGACTGTCAGGAAAGCTCCGTGGCTTCCTCTGCTGAGGACGATTTGAGCCACTGAACCACAGCCGAACAACTGAAAAGAGAAAAAAGACTGTCATCAGATACCAGTTTGATGGACCTAAGAACATCAGAAGAGCCCTGCTGGGTCAGACCAGGGAGGGTCCATCTAGCCCAGCCTCCTGTCTCACACAGGGGCCAACCAGTTCCTCTGGAGGGCCAACAACAGGGCAGAGAGGCTGAGGCCTTCCCCTGAGAAGAACCTCAGAGGAGCCCTGCTGGGTCAGACCAGGGAGGGTCCATCTAGCCCAGCCTCCTGTCTCACACAGGGGCCAACCAGTTCCTCTGGAGGGCCAACAACAGGGCAGAGAGGCTGAGGCCTTCCCCTGAGAAGAACCTCAGAGGAGCCCTGCTGGGTCAGACCAGGGAGGGTCCATCTAGCCCAGCCTCCTGTCTCACACAGGGGCCAACCAGTTCCTCTGGAGGGCCAACAACAGGGCAGAGAGGCTGAGGCCTTCCCCTGAGAAGAACCTCAGAGGAGCCCTGCTGGGTCAGACCAGGGAGGGTCCATCTAGTCCAGCCTCCCGTCTCACACAGTGGCCAGCCAGCTCCTCTGGAGGGCCAACCACAGGGCATGGAGGCCGAGGCCTTCCCCTGATGTTGCCTCCTGGCTCTGGGATTCAGAGGATTGGCGCCCCCGAATGTGGAGGATCTCCTCAGCTACCACGGCAGTATCCCCTTTTTAAAGCTGTCTATTCCTGTGGCCATCACAATATCCTCTGGCAGTGAATTCCACAGTTTAATCCCTCTCTGTGTAAAGCAGTATTTCTTTCTGTCCTTCCTGAACCTACTGCCCATCAGCTTCCTTGGATGCCCGCAAGTTCTAGTATTTCGGGAGAGGGAGAAAAAGTTCGCTTTGTCCACTGTCTCTATCCCATGGATAGTTTGATGAACCTCTCTCACGCCCCCCTCGACTCTTCAAAACTGAAAACTGAACCCTCTGGCAGGAGCAAAGGTCAACGTCCATTTTATTACAGCTGCCAAATCATTCCCCTCATGTCCCTCTAGAGGCCTTGGGTGGTTTAAGGGTATCAACAAAAAGATATAATCTGAGCAATAAACTTGCTCTGCAAGAACACGCACTGGCATTTTCTTGAAACGTGCAAAGCCGGCCTCGGGAGAAAGCTAATCTCATAGAGCCGTCATAAACCGGAGGCCAGCCATAGAGCCTCCAGGGCTTGCCACTTGCTAGGGTTGCCAGTTTTAGGTTGGAGAATACCTGGAGACTTTGGGGGTGGATCCAGGAGGGGGCGGGGTTTGGGAAGGGGAGGGCCCTCGGCATGGTCCAATGAAGGAGGAGGAGGAGGAAAAGGAGAAGAGATTGGATTTATACCCCGCCCTTCACTCCGAGTCTCAGAGCGGCTTACAAACTCCTTTCCCCTCCCCTCCCCACAACAGACACCCTGTGAGGTAGGAGGGGCTGAGAGAGCTTTTTCCAGAACTGTCCTTGAGAGAACAGCTCTGACAGAACTATGGCTTGCCCGAGGTCATCTAGCAGCTGCAAGTGGAGGAGTGGGGAATCAAACCCGGTTCTCCCAGACTACAGTCCGCGCACTTAACCCACGACACCAAACTGGCTCTCATGCCCTTCGAAGCAGCCATTTCCTCCAGGGGAGCTGATCTCTGTCAGCTGGAGATCAGTTGTAACAGCAGGGTATCTCCAGGCCCCGCCAGGAGGCTGGCAACCCTACCACTTGCCCAGTTGGAGCGGGCCGTCCCCCACTCCCGGCCCCCATCGCCCACCACCTCTCCAGGCAATGGTGGGAGAAAAAATGTTTAGATGGTGGCACTGCATGCATCGTTATGTCACTTCCGGGAGAAACCCAGAAGCGGCAGGGGGAGGGTCTTGTAATCACCGGAAACTCTGTGATTTGGGGAGGGGGCGTGGCTCAGTGGTAGAGCATCTGCCTGGCATGCAGAAGGTCCCAGGTTCAATCCCCGGCATCTCCAGTTAAAAAGGACCAGGCAGGAGGTGATGGGAAAGACCTCCGCCTGAGACCCTGGAGAGCTGTAAAGAGGGGCCGTGGCTCAGTGGAAGAGCCTCTGCTTGGCATGCAGAAGGTCCCAGGTTCAATCCCCGGCATCTCCAGTTAAAAAGGACCAGGCAGGAGGTGATGGGAAAGACCTCCGCCTGAGACCCTGGAGAGCTGTAAAGAGGGGCTGTGGCTCAGTGGAAGAGCCTCTGCTTGGCATGCAGAAGGTCCCAGGTTCAATCCCCGGCATCTCCAGTTAAAAAGGACCAGGCAGGAGGTGATGGGAAAGACCTCCGCCTGAGACCCTGGAGAGCTGTAAAGAGGGGCTGTGGCTCAGTAGAAGAAACTCTGCTTGGCATGCGGAAGGCCCCAGGTTCAATCCCCGGCATCTCCAGTTAAAAAGCACCAGGCAGCAGGTGATGGGAAAGACCTCCGCCTGAGACCCTGGAGAGCTGTAAAGAGGGGCTGTGGCTCAGTGGAAGAGCACCTTCTTGGCATGCAGAAGGTCCCAGGCTCAATCCCCGGCATCTCCAGTTAAAAGGACCAGGCAGGAGGTGATGGGAAAGACCTCAGCCTGAGACCCCGGACAGCCACAGCACTGCCAGACAACACTGACTTTGATGGACCAGTGGTCTGGTTGAGCATAAGGTACCTTCGTGTGTGTCGCTTCCAGACATGTGCCATCGCAGGCTCCCCCACACACATCCCTGCCCCCAAACCTCAGCACATGGAAGAACTATTTGTCTCTCTTCCTCAGGATGCAAATACAGTACAAGAGAGAGATTGGATTTATACCCCACCCTTCACTACCCAAAGGTGTCTCAGAGTGGCCTACAAACTCCTTTCCCCTGTGAGGTAGGTGGGGCTGAGAGAGCTCTGACAGAAACAGCTCTTTCAAGAACAGCTCTGACAGAACTACGGCTTGCCCAAGGTCATCCAGCAGCTGCAAGTGGAGGAGTGGGGAATCAAACCGGGTTCTCCCAGATTAGAGTCCACGCACTTAACCACCACGCCAAACTGGCTCTCAGAAGGAGTTTGTAAGCCACTCTGGGACTCCGAGTGAAGGGCGGGGTATAAATCCAATCTCCTACTACTAGTAGTACTCTTTAGAAGTCAGCCTGTAGAAAAGATCACCTGTTTTCCCGCGCCAAGCACTGTGCCAGCACGGATCTGTTTGCTCTACAATCAGTCTTCCCTCCTCCCCGCCATTCAGCCCACAAAGCCCTTTCACACCTTGGCACGGGGGACAAAAACCTCCCCGGCTGGCTCTGTTTGCCCTTGAACTTTAAGCAAATACGAATCGACGGGGAGAAAGAGAAAGGAGCCCGTGGGCGGCTCAAGGTCGTGCTACGCTGGGAAGAATACTATCGCCCAGAGTTCACAACTCCCCTGCGAGGGAGTTCGAGAGGGCTGGGCCCCTTCTGTAAACTGAGTCTGACCACAGCCGCCGGGATTGATTCAGACCTGCCAAGCCGGTTGGCGGGATTACTGCTGAAAAACTGAAAGCGTCTCAATTAAGCTGTTCGAAGGTTTACTATATATGGCGCTTTAGCTATTGTATAACCACCTTTAACACCCTAGTCCCTTTTTTGGTATAAGAACCCCCCTGTGGGGCCTGGAGATCTCCCAGAATTACAACTGATCTCCACTCGACAGAGATCTGTTCCCCTGGAGAAAACGGCTGCTTAGGAAGGGTGGATTCTATGGCGTAGTGGTTAGGAGCGCGGACTCTGACCTGGGAGAACCGGGTTTTATTCCCCACTCCTCCACATGCAGCTGCTGGTGTGACCTTGGGTCAGTCACAAGTCCTCTCAGAGCTGTTCTCTCAAGGGCAGTCCTCGGAAGAGCTCGCTCAGCCCCGCCTACCTCACAGGGTGTCTGTGGTGGGGAGCGGAAGGGAAAGGAGTTTGTAAACCGCTCTGAGAAACCTTTGGGTAGTGAAGGGCGGGGTATAAATCCAATCTCTTCTTCTTCTTCTTCTTCTTCTTCTTCTTCTTCTTCTTCTTCTTCTTCTTCTTCTTCTTCTTCTTCTTCTTCTTCGTTTTAAGTGCACAGACTCTGATCTGGGAGAACCGGGTTTGATTCCCCCACTCCTCCACTTGCAGCTGCTGGATGACCTTGGGCAAACCATAGTTCCGACAAGAGCTGTCCTTGAAAGAGCAGTTTCTGCCAGAGCTCTCTCAGCCCCACTCACCTCACAGGGTGTCTGTGGTGGGGAGGGGGAGAGAAAGGAGTTTGTCAGCCGATCTAAGACTCCTTTGGGTAGTGAAGGGCAGGGTATAAATCCAATCTCTTCTTCTTCTTCTTCTTCTTCTTCTTCTTCTTCAGACCCTCCCTCTTCAAGCCCTGTGATACCCAGGCTCCACCCCCCAAATCTCCAGGAATTTCCAACCCAGAGTTGGCAACCCTAGAGGGACTTCAGCAGGCTCTTATGCCATAGCTTGTAGCAGCCATTTTCTCCAGAGGAACAGACCTCCACTGTAAGACCAGGAGATCACCAGCCTCCACCTGGATGTTTACAATCCCATTCGCAACCTAGTTGAGAAATTCCTGTAGACTGAGCCCTGGGGAGGTTTAGCATTCTGGGGAAGGGGGGGGGACTTCAGTAGAGTCAAATGCAACAGAGCCCACCCTCCAAAGCAGCTATTTTCTCCAAGGAAGAAGAAGAAGAGGAGGAGGAGGAGGAGGAGGAGGAGGAGGAGGAGGAGATTGGATTTATACCCCGCCCACTCGGAGTCTCAGAGTGGCTTACAATCTCCTTTCCCCACAACAGGCACCTTGTGAGGTAGGTGGGGCTGAGAGAGCTCTTCTGAGGACTGCTCTTAAGAGAACAGCTCCGAGAGAACTTGTGCTTGACCCAAGGCCACCCAGCTGGCTGGATGTGGAGGAGGAGTAGGGAATCAGTCCCAGTTCCCCCAGAGTAGAGTCCGTGCTCTTAACCACTACAACAAACTGGCTCTGATTGCAGTAGTCTGGGGATCGGTTGTGATTCCAGGAGATCTCCAGGCCCCACCTGGAGCCTGGCAACCCTAAAAGCTACCATGTGGTGTCTGTCTGTCTGTCTCTCTCTGTTTATGTATATATTACAGCCTTTCAGTAGAGGGGCCTTGTTTGATGAGTGATTAAGGGAACTCTGTTCACAACCCTTCTTTGTTCTAACCTCTAAACATCAGCAAACACCAGTTAATCCGGCGTGCCGAGAACCGTCAGCCAGCCGGGGCCGTTGATCAGAAAAAGCTCGGCACAACAGCAAAGGACGCATGAAAGTGGGCATCTGAAAGAAGTCGGGTTGAAAGCTCTCGGCTGCAAAACACGCTTGTGTCCAAGCGAGCGGCCTTCCGTCTCAAACGGGGTGTGAAAAATGCGAAGATCCTGCAACCAACAGATCCTTCTCCCCCCCCCAGACTGCAGGCAGAGTCTCCAAACTTCCAGCCAATCCCACGGGAGACCCTGCCTGCAGTCAGCTGACCCAAACTCCAGCTACTTCATTGTGTATGTGACTGGTTGCAAGTGGGCCAGAAAGTGTAGCCATGAGGTCTGGCATTTGGCATGAAAGTGTGAAAGAATGTGGGTTTATGGCATGGCTATTGAGGCCATGTGGCCTCACCATTTGGCTTGCAACAGGAAACAAGACACAGCATGTTATCAAAAGACATCACAGGAGAAGGCATGTGAATATAGAAAACAGAAAGCAATTTTTCTATACACTTTCTTTCTCTCTCTCTCTTCCTTCCTTCCCTGTCATTTCTTTCTTTCTTTCTTTCTTTCTTTCTTTCTTTCTTTCTTTCTTTCTTTCTTTCTTTCTTTCTTTCTTTCTTTCTTTCTTTCTTTCTCTGTCTCTCTCCTCCTTCCTTCCCTGTCATTTCTTTCTTTCTTTCTTTCTTTCTTTCTTTCTTTCTTTCTTTCTCCCTTCCTTCCTTCCTTCCTTCTTTCCTTCCTCTCTCCCTTCCTTCCCTGTCATTTATTTTTCTTTCTTTCTCTTTCTTTCTTTCTTTCTTTCTTTCTTTCTTTCTTTCTTTCTCTCTCTCCCTTCCTTCCTTCCTTTCCTTTCCTTTCCTTTCCTGTCCTTCCTTCCTTCCTTCCTTCCTTCCTTCCTTCCTTCCTTCCTTCCTTCCTTTCTCTCTCTCCCTTCCTTTCCTGTCCTTTCTCTTTCTTTCTTTCTTTCTTTCTTTCTTCTTCCTCCCTCCCTCCCTCCCTCCCTTCCTTCCTCTCTCTCTCGCTCCCTCTCCCCCTTCCTTCCCTGTCCTTTCTTTTTCTTTCTTTCTTTCTTTCTTTCTTTCTTTCTTTCTTTCTTTCTTTCTTTCTTTCTTTCTTTCTTTCTCTCTTCTTCCTCCCTCCCTCCCTCCCTTCCTCCCTCCCTTCCTTCCACTCTCTCTCGCTCCCTCTCCCCCTTCCTTCCCTGTCATTTCTTTCTTTCCAATGCAATGGTATATCTGACTGAGAGGGTAAATTGGGAAACACCCTTATTTTCTGAGGACATTCATGCTCCAGGCTCGCCCTTGGTCCCTGATGCATCTCTCTGGGATGTTGGTACGTGCCCTGAAAGGCGCTCTAAGCCTGGTGTTGGTGTTGCCAATAGCTATCTGGGCACAAAGAAGACGAACCGGTCTGGGAAGACTCGTATTTCGCCTGCGTCAGGGAATTGGGCCCCGGCTTCCCTAACCACAAGCAGGCTCCCAGGGAAAGGGCAGGCGGGTCCCAGCTTCCCAGACGCGAGATCTCAGGCTCTCTCCCCCTCTCCCACCCTCCCTCCCAGATGGTATTGCAAAGGAGGATCTGGGCGCATCACAGCAGAGAGAGCGAAAGATCAAGAGGCTTAGAGGACTCCTCAATGACTTCCAGACGGGATCGTCTTTCTTGCATTTGGGCTCCAAAGCGGAAAGCGCTTCTCAGAGAACAAAGAGGAGCACTTGGCAACACATGCCGAAGAGACTCCAGGCCCCGGTGGCAGGGGTGGGTTCACGAGTGCCGCATCTTGGGTTGCCAGCCTCCAGGTGGGACCTGGAGACGTCCCGTAACCGCAGCTGCTCTCCGGATTTCTTTTGGAGGGTAGCTGTATCGGTTTGATCTCAAAGGTACTATCGGACTCAGATCTAGCTGTTCTCCAGACTACTGCGAGCAGTTCCCCTGGAGAAAACGGCTGCTTTGCAAGGTGGGATTCCAGGGCGTTATACCCTCTGAGGCCCCCTCCCCTCCCCAAACCCTGCCTTCCCTAGGCCCCACCCCTAAATCTCCAGGAATTTCCCAACACAGAGTTGGCACCCTAAACCAAGAGCATGTTTCCCCAGCGCAGGGCTCAGGTAGTGCTGCAGAAATGGAGTGAGCGACATTGGGGGGCGCTACGTCACTCAAACGGTGTCTAGGTGTTATCTCCTTCAATGAGATGCCTCCCTCTGTCTTAACCTGGGAGCTGCCCTCTCTGCCCTCTCCTCTCCCTTTGTCCTCTCACTGACTTCTCATGGTCTTCCACAGAGACACACATCTCTGCAGGTCTCTCCCGTGGGGACAATGCCCTCACACTCACACAGACATGATGCCGGGAAAGGTGGCCATTTGTGACAGGGAAAGTACTTTTTAGGTTGGGCTTCTCTCTCTTCTTTTGACTGCAAACCTGAATGTGAAGATCTACTTGAATAAACGTACAACCTTTGCAATATACGCAATATACTTCTTGGGCGATCTACTTGCTGCACTCAGCATCGGGCTTCTATGACCGGGCGAAACTTTGCTATATGAACCAGCTATCCCGATACAACTGGGAAGCCGGGTTCTGCCTTTCTGGCTTGTAGTTCAGGCTGTCTGAAGAAGAAGAAGAGATTGGATTGATACCCTGCCCTTCACTCGGAGTCTCAGAGTGGCTTACTATCTCCTTTCCCTTCCCCTCCCCACAACAGACACCCTGTGAGGCGGGTGGGGCTGAGAGAGCTCTGACAGAACTGTCCTTGAGAGAACAGCTCTGACAGAACTATGGCTTGCCCAAGGTCATCAAGCAGCTGCAAGTGGAGGAGTGGGGAATCAAACACAGTTCTCCCCGATTAGAGTCCGCACACTTATCCACAACACCACTGAGACCCAGTAAGGACATCTGGACCATGGCTTTCCTTCCTGGCAGGGCTCTTTCGGTAGAAAAAGCCCAGCAGGAACTCATTAGCATAATAGGCCACACTCAACAGCAGGAACTCATTAGCATATTGGGCCACACCCCTGACTGCACCGCTCATTAGCACATTAGGCCGCACCCCCATGTTACCAGAAGTGTGGTCATCCAGCCACACCCACCTCTTGCTTGTTATTCTGTTGACCTTGTTTGTTGTCCAAACCCAGGGCTTTTTTTGTAGCAGGAACTCCTTTGCATGTTAGGCCACACACCCCTAATGTAGCCAATCCTAATGAGTTCCTGCTGTTGGGTGTGGCCTGTTATGCTAATGAGTTCCTGCTGGGCGTGGCCAACTTGGGAGCCAGCCGGAACTCCGTTCCAGTGCGTTCCTGCCCAAAAATAGCCCTGCTTCCTGGTATGGATCTTGCCCTGGACTCCATAGATCTACGGGCCAATCTGCCCCTGCCGCTTCCAAATATGTGGCATTCCTTACACTGGCAATCCCTTTCCGCACAGGCTTTGGATATAGCTTTATCAGAGGCGCTGTTATGCACTTGACTGCCCCACCCTCCCAAGAAGAACTCAGACTTGCCAGGCGGGGCCCCTTCAGACAAGTGCTGGAGGTCTGTTCGATGCTTCTGCCAAAGCAAACTCTCCTCTCTGCGACTGGATTTAGGGTTGCCAGCTATGGATTTAAGGGGTGGAGTCTGGGGAGGGGAGGGTTTTTGGGGAGGGGAGGGGCCTCAGCCATACAGCCCACCCTCCAAAGCAGCCCTTTTCTCCCTGGGGAACTGATCTCTGTCGTCTGGAGAGCAAACGTCGATAGTGGGGGAGCTCTAGGTGCCGCCTGGAGGCTGGCGACCAATGTTCCCTCTAAGCTGCGGAGTCCTGTGAGCAAAAATTCTACTTTGTGAGCTACTGGCATTAAAGTTGCGAGCGAGCGATTTGGCTACTACATCAATCAGTTTGCTCTGGGGCCCTCCTTCCTGAGCTAAGACAAAATGTGTGAGCCAGAGCCTCAAAAACTGTGAGCTAGCTCACACTAACTCAGCTTAGAGGGAACACTGCAGTGGCGACCCTCAATATGGGTGCGAATCTCGCTCTTGCATTTCATGGATTAAAAACACTTGGGGGGGGGCATCAAGAGGAAGAGCGGCCTCCCCCCGCACCAATTTGTTTTGGCAGGAACTTGTGGGGAAGGGGGGTCTTAATGCAGAAACCGAATGATCCCATTGGGTTCCATTCATTCAGCTTAGACCGACTGTCACATTTTCCCGAGAGGGAGGCGTTTCTCATAAAGCAAGCTCTTAAAAGCAGACCAATTTGCACGTCTTCCCAGAACTAGAATCGAGTCCAGGAGCACTTTCTAGAAACCAACGAGAGGTTCAGGCTAGGAGCTTTGGAGGGTCAGGAAAGTTCCCTTCGTCGCAGTCAGTTACATTCGACAGAGCTTCCTCCGGCACAAGAGCATTTGAGCCGCAGCTGAAATGCTCCTTTCCCGGACTCATCCTCCAGATGGCCTGTTAATCTGAAAGGGCAAAAACAGCCATACCGGGAGAGATCTGTGTTCAAGAAACTCTCACTTTCAAAAAAAAAACCCACTAATGTCTTATGTAGCCACTTGGGAGACTGAGGAAGCAGCGGAGGAAAAGGGGCGTTAGGTTCTCTCCTCCCGTGCAATTTCCTTCTTCTTTAAATCACTACTGGGAGTGCGGTTAGCTCTGCTGGTGGTTGGGGGGGGGGGAAGCAAGATACAATATCTATTCCTGCCATGCAGGGCTTTTTTTGTAGAAAAAGCCCAGCAGAAACTCATTAGCATAATAGGCCACACCCAACAGCAGAGACCCATTAGCATATTAGCCCACACCCCTGACCGTACAGCTCATTAGCATATTAGACCACACCCCACATGTTACCAGAAGTGTGGTCATCCAGCCACACCCACCTTTTGCTTCTTATTCTGTTTACTTTGTTGTCAAAAGCCAGGGCTTTTTTTGGAGCAGGAACTCCTTTGCATGTTAGGCCACACACCCCGAATGTAGCCAATCCTAATGAGTGTCTGCTGTTAGGTGTGGCCTGTTATGCTAATGAGTTCCTGCTGGGCGTGGCCAACTCAGGAGCCAGCCGGAACTCCGTTCCTGTGCGTTCCGGCCCCAAAATAGCCCTGCTGCCATGGATCCAGAAGGGGGCTGTTATGATTGTTGACTCAACACTGGGAGAACCTACATTCCTCAGGGTAGGGGCTTTTTCTTCTTGCATGGGTTACTCTATAAAATGTTGCGCACAAAGATGGCGCAGCACAGCACAATTGGGAAAGGAAAGATACATTCACGCCATCGTAAAGAATGGTTTCTTTCACAGAACAGCCGCGTGCCAGCTGCAGTACAGAACACAGAGGAGAGGGCAGTCCGTGAAGGATTTGCAACCAACATTACATAGAGGAAAAGAGGAGGAGGAGGAGGAGGAGGAGGAGATTGGATTTATACCCCACCTGTCACTCAGAGTCTCAAAGCGGTTTACAGTCTCCTTTCCTTTCCCCTTCCCTTCCCTGCAACAGATATCCTGTGAGGTAGGTGGGGCTGAGAGAGCTCTTTCAAGAACTGCTCTTTTTCCAGAACAGCTCTGAAAGGACTTGTGACTGACCCAAGGTCACACCAGCAGCTGCATGTGGAGGAGCGGGGAATCAAACCCGGCTCTCCCAGATTAGAGTCCGCCGCTCTTAACCACGACACCAAACTGGCTCTCAGTGAGAGACTGAAGCCAGGCTAGAGAGGCAGCAGAGACATTTTTTAGATCAATCCATCAAAATTAGGAACGACGCAGGAAAGAGAGACAGAGAGGGAGGATAGCCCATTAGCCGCACAGGCGGTTCATTTCAGTGGCTGTCCTCTGGAATTTGGCCCTCAGGCAGAAGAAATCCCTTGAACACATCCTTGGAAAGCATTCACAGCTGATGCAAGCCATTTGGAGCGCCCAACTGCAGGCCAGCAGGAACATGACTTGCCTTTTGGCAGCCACGGTTCCTTCCACGGGTCTTGTGCAAGGGGAAATCCCTGTGGATCGGGGCTGCTGCCCTTAGCGAGTGAGGAAGAAGAAGAGAAGAGAGAAGAAGAGATTGGATTTATACCCCGCCCTTCACTTGGAGTCTCAGAGCAGCTTACAAACTCCTTTCCCTCCCCCTCCACGCAACAGACACCCTGTGAGGTGGGTGGGACCGAGAGAGCTCTGACACAAACTGCTCTTTTTCAAGGACAGCTGTGCCAGAGCTTGTGACTGACCCAATGTCATCCAGCCAGGTGCGAGTGGAGGAGGAGTGGGGAATCAAACCCGGTTCTCCCAGATTAGAGTCCGCGCACTTAACCACTACACCAAACGCGATGTTTGGGTTGGCACCTAAACGTCTCCAGCCAGCCCAGATTCTGAGAGCCGTTTGTTCACTGCCGTTTAATTCCAAAATAAATATTTAGATCTTACACTTAACTGAGCAGGTGATTTAGGTGCCCAGGTGAGATCTGACGTGCCAGTATTGAAAAACCACTCATTCAGCCTATTATTTACTCCAGAGAGAGAAACCTGGAGACGTTTGCCAGAAATGTCAGGACTCAAAGGTGGCTCTCCAGTTCTTTAGACAGCATAGCACTCAAACTGGGGAGACAGGGATTTGTGCCGGAGAAAGGCATATGGTTCTCTCCCCCCCCCTCCCCAGTTCCAGGACACACCCATATGCCATGCACACTGGGCAAAACCGGCAACACCGGTTTCTCAAATGTGCACGCATAAGGACCAATGCTCCCTGTAAGCTGGGGAGTCTCGTGAGCAAAAATTCTACTTTGTGAGCTGCTGGCAGTAAATTTGTGAGCGAGCGATTTGGCTCCTGCATGAATTAGCTTGCTCTGGAGCCCTCCTTCCTGAGCTGAGACAAAAATGCGTGAGCCGGAGGCTAAAAAAACTATGGGCTAGCTCACACTACTTCAGCTTAGAGGAGACATTGATAAGGACTCCTTCAGACAACCTCTTTCTGCTGGATTCCCACCCTACGGCGCTCACAAAAGTCACGACAGACCGCCTGAATTTTAAGATTTTAAAAAGGGCCCTTTTGAAAGGGTCACAGATACAGACGTGGGCGTCTCGGTACCCTTTTCTTTCTCAGCCAACTGAGCAAAACTGCAAAGTGGGCTCAGGCTGAAGAAAATCAGCAAAGAACAATGTCATTTTTCTTATCTTTCGTCCGACGTCTCCCTCTTTTCGTAAGAACATGGAGATGGCAGGGGGCCAGGGCAGAGCACGAGAGATGGAGATCTGGGTTCGAGAGCCCTCTGTGAGCCGTGACAAGAAGTCACCCAGGCAGCTGGTTTCACATATTACACAGGTCAAACCCAAGAGGGGCACTTAAGAAGGAGCTGCAGTCAGTCCTGGATGAGGGCACATCTTTGCACATTTATCCTCGGTGCACTGCACGTTTTTTTTAAGTGTACACTTAAACCAGATGGGCACCGAAAGAGTCGTGTGCAAAACCACCCTTGGACAGATGTGAATCTGCAACAATAGGACTTCAGCTGAGAATGTATTTTGGAAGCTTATCGTGAAAATTAAGATGAGTAGCCGTGTTTGCCTTCATCAGTGGAAAAAGGAAAGAGTCCAGGATCACCTTAAAGACTAGCAAAATGTGTGGCAGGGGAGGAACTTTTGTTAGTCTTTTTTTTTAATGTTTATTAAGATCAAGTATAACTTATAACATGTACAATAACTGCAAAACAGTATACAAAAGTCCTGAGAATCCAAAATTACAAACCAGCCAGTTAATCACCAACAAAGTTTTCAACATACATCAACAGTTACAACATAATAACGTAATAATTTAGTATCAGATCCATTCCCATATATAAAAACGACTTTTGAACTATAAATCCCACTGAACGGAGTCAGGTTTAAAATACCACAAGTTCTACTGTGAAAATCAAAGCAATTGCATCCAGAGTCCTGGCCAGTGTTCCCTCTAAGCTGTTAGTGTGAGCTAGCTCACAGTTTTTTAGCCTCTGGAGCACACATATTTGTCTTCGCTCAGGAAGGAGGGCTCCAGAGCAGACTAATTTATGTAGTAGCCAAATCGCTCGCTCATAACTTTAATGCCGGTAGCTCACAAAGTAGAATTTTTGCTCACAGGAATCCACAGCTTAGAAGGAACACTGGTCCGACTCCTATCACTAGAAAATGTGATTTAAAAAATGGATTCAAGAAGGACAGGAGAGACAACAGAGCATGAAGCGAGAAACAAAAAGTGTGTGCCATCTTTCCTTGGCCGCAAATTAGATTGCCGCAGCAGCATGCAAACTTTTCGGTTACGCAGAGCTCTTTGTGACTGTGCTATGGTCCAGTATAACTCGAAACTTTCCCCATTCCTGCACCGACCAGGAAAGGTTCTGTTCCTGATTCTCTCTAGCATTTCAGGACGAATCCTTCCATCATGCCGATGAGAGGAACGCTTCTGTGCATCAGCCCAACAGAAACGATCGCAATGTTCCCTCTAAGCTGTGGAGTCTTGTGAGCAGAAATTCTACTTTGTGAGCTACTGGCATTAAAGTTGTGAGCAAGCAATTTGGCTCCTGCATAAATTACCTTGCTCTGGAGCCATCCTTCCTGAGCTGAGACAAAAATGTGTGAGCCAGAGGCTAAAAAACTGAGCTGGCTCACACTAACTCAGCTTAGAGGGAACACTGGTGCCAATATCTACGAATCGTTCGTGCCAAACCCTCCGCAACCATTCCTCTAAATCAACCTTTGAATGTTACTCGGCCTGCTATCAGCATTTGGGCAACTCTTCCTCACTGACCACCCAATCGAAAACCGTCGCCCAGCACTCGGGTTCCCGGTTCACTTACCACCAGCACCAAGGTCCCCAGGCATTCGGCCAGAGCTTGCCGGATGAGTTTATTCCTGATCCTCAGCCTCTGTCCCATGACTGACAGCACCTCCTTTTGCCTGCCCATGGTGATGGCTGGTTTTTCCTTCTAGGCTTGGGTGTGCGCAGACGAGAGAATCCCTCTCCGTTCTTTAGAGGCTTGCCTCTCAGTGGCTCTTTACCAGATGAGAGACCGGGCTCGTCTTATAAATATGCCGGGCAATCCTTAAGACGCCTCCACTCTGTAACTCCACCCAACTTCTTTTCAAGTGCAACTTTATCTTTTTTTTTTTCCTTCTCTTGACAGCATAAGACGGAGTGGCTTTATGGGCTCTTTTTTTTTAAGTGAGTGAGTCACTGACATCTGAACCACAGCCCTGTAGAAGGAGGGTGTCTGGGCGTGGACCGGTTGAAGGCAATTGATTCACTGCAGCGGCCAGATAGAGGTACCCTTTGCTCTAATTATTTGTCAATAAAACATCCTGAAGAGCTTGGAGGGAAGTTCCCGTCCGTCTTCTTCTGTGCCTCCTGAATCAAAAGTGCTGCATCAGCTTAATTGGGTTAAGGATCAGAGTGTTTTTTTAAAAAATCACAATAGACACAAAGACACAATGCAATAGGCCAACAATACGCAATGCACAAAATACACAAAAATCACAAATCAGAGCAATCACACCCAGAGGCCTGAGCGTCTGCAAGCGATTCCTTTCGAGTTGGGGATCAGACTCTGAGCTTGTTTGGGAATGTGATCTCGGCCTTGGAACATGACTGGCAAGAGTGCCTCTGAGCATGTAAGGATTCCCTTCACCACATGTCAGAAATTGGGAGGCAGGATTCCTGATCCAAAAGGCCCCAGATGATCCAAGAAGTTCACTGTTCACAACAAGCCAAATCCTCTTATTCATTCATTCATTTGTTTGTTTGGTCGTTCATTCATTCATTCATTCGTTCATTCATTCGTTCATTCATTCATTTGTTCGGTCATTCATTCATTCATTTGTTCGGTCGGTCGTTCATTTTTTCATTCATTTGTTCATTCATTCATTTGTTTGGTTGGCCGTTCGTTCGTTCATTCATTTGTTCATTCATTTGTCCGTTCATTCATTTATTTGTTCGTTCATTCATTCATTTGATTTCACAAAATTCATACCTTGCTTTTCAGCTTGCGTAAGGGCCACCCAGGAGGCTAGCCAATGAATACCCACATTATAAAATAATTCCTGAATTGTTCATTCCCCACCATGTCAATCCCACCCTTTTTGCAAAGAGCTCAACCTGGCATAAGAACAGAAGAGAAGCCAATGTTGGATCAGGCCAATGGCCCATCCAGTCCAACACTCTGTCACACAGTGGCCAAAAATACCAGGTGCCATCAGGAGGTCCAGCAGTGGGGCCAGGACACTAGAAGCCATCCCACTGTTGCCCCCCCCCAAGCACCAAGAAGACAGAGCATCACTTGCCCCAGAGCCCCTATCTATACGTTGTGGCTAATAGCCACTGATGGACCTCTGCTCCAGATGCTTATCTAATTCCCTTTTGAAGCCGTCCATGCTTGTAGCCGCCGCCACCTCCTGTGGCAGTGAATTCCATGTGTTAATCACTGTTTGGGTGAAGAAGGACTTCCTTTTATCCGTTCTAACCCAACTGCTCAGCAATTTCATGGAGTGCCCATGAGTTCTTGTATTGTGAGAAAGGGAGAAAAGTACTTATTTCTCTACCTGCTCTATCCCATGCATAATCTTGTAAACCTCGATCATGTCACCCCTCAGCTGTCGTTTCTCCAAGCTAAAGAGCCCCAAGCACCTTAACCTTTCTTCATAGGGAAAGTGTTCCAACCCTTTGATCATTCTAGTTGCCCTTTTCTGCCTTTTTCCCGATGCTATAATACATGTGGTGATCCCATTTTCCCCTACAACGGCCCTTTAAAGTAGACTACGCTGCGAGTGAGCGACCGGCCCCAGATCATCCAAGAAGTTTCATGGGCAGAACAGGGATTTGAATCCAAGTCCAGCATTTTAACCACTAGAAGATTTTGGCTCTCAGTGTGAAGACCCAACAAAAAGGTCCTTTAAATACACTGGAAATATCCTGTCTTCTTCTTTGTCTAGTCAGAGTGGTGCAGCCTGGCCAACGCGGGATCGGTTTTTTTTACGTCAGACCAATAAAAGAGCAGAAAAGCCAAGCCCAGCCAACCAAGAAATTATTTTTCCTCCTCGGACAGCCTGGGTTCAGCTAGTCAGTTTGGGGCCTTCTGCACCCTGGAACCTCCTTTTTTAAACTCCTTGAAGAATGATGTCCTCTGAGCATGTACAGAGTGCATCTCCTTCCCGGCTGAGTAGCCAGCCACCGTCATAGCCACACACCTGGGATGAGGAAGCAGCCAGTCTAATGTGGTCTCCAGATTTCTGCTGAGGAAGCTAGCAGTTCCCACAGTCGGCAAATTCCTCTGGTGGGTCAAGAGTAAAGGGCCTTCTCCTAGGGTTGCCAACTCGGGGTAGGGAAATTCCTGGAGATTTGGGGGAGAGGCTTGGGGAGGAGTGGGAACTTAGCAGGGTATAATGTCATATCCTCCCTCCAAAGCAGCCATTTTCTCCAGGGGAACTGATCTCTGTCGCCTGGAGATCAGTGGTAATCCCAGGAAATCTCCTGGTCTCACCTGGAGGTTGGCAGCCGTACCTTCTTTTCCCCCTCCCCAAGACTCTCTTGTTTGAGATTCCCCAGAAACCTCTGTGTTTCTCCAGAGAATAACCTGAAGCACCTTCCGGGGACTACATAAAATAATTTTATAAACTGATTTTTTTTTCTGGAGAAGAAGAGATTGGATTGATACCCCGCCCTTCACTCGGAGTCTCAGAGTGTCTTACAAACTCCTTTCCCCTCCCCTCCCCACCACAGACACCCTGTGAGGTAGGAGGGGCTGAGCGAGCTCTTTCGAGGACTGCCCTTGAGAGAACAGCTCTGAAATAACTTGTGACTGACCCAAGGTCACACCAGCAGCTGCAGGTGGAGGCGTGGGGAATCAAACCCGGTTCTCCCAGATTAGAGTCTGTGCTCTTAACCACTACACGAAACTGGCTCTCATAGGTATTCTGATAGGTATTTTTGATATCACTACTTAGGCTGGACTGGTTTTGTTATGAACTGTGACTAATTTGCTTTTTTTTAAAAAGAAAGTGGACAGAGGAAAACAGAGGGCGTTGCAGATTTGCAAAGAATGAGGTATATCAAATAACAGGGGTGACACTTTTAAAATAGGATTCTTTAAAAGTCCCAGTATTTATTGCATTCATATACCACTTTTCTTCCTAACGGGGACCCAAAAGTGGCATACGACATTCTCCCAAAATATTGTGCATCTCATATAGATACAGATATTTGGACAGATTCCCCTAATATTCCCTTTCCCTTTCTGGCAGTTAAAATTCTTCAGATCTGCCAGGGTTTCTCTAGCTGGCAACAAATGGCCCATCAAGGAAAGCGAAGGAATGTGCAATGACGACATTTCAGTTTTGGCAGCCGGTCCATAGATGGCACTGTGCCATGAAATCCTCCCAAGAAAGGACGTTCAAACCGTGGAGAGTTTGTGGCATAGAACACGGGACAGTTTTATTCCACAGAATCTTGCAAAACAACAGATATATTTGATTGTACATGTTGTGACGGCGGCTAGGATACTTTATGCAAAACACTGGAAGAGAGAAAAAACACCAGCGAAAGGAGAAATATTTAAAAAACTGCTCGAAGCTGCAGAAATGGATAAATTAACTTTACAATTACAAGGAAGAAATAATGTATTGTATGAAGAAACTTGGGCGAAATTTTATAGGTGGATTGAAGGAAATGTATAAGAGTATTGATTATGAAATTTGATGGTGAAACCAGTGTAGGTGCGTAAAACGAACCAAGATTCAACTGTATCTTAATTGTTAAACTGAGACCTAGTATGAGCTCCACTATTGTAGTTTATGTTGGGTTTATCAATGTATGTTATTTTTGTATGAGTTTGGTGTAGTGGTTAAGTGTGCGGACTCTAATCTGTGAGAACCGGGTTTGATTCCCCACTCTTCCACTTGCACCTGCTGATGTGACCTTGGGTCAGTCACATGCTCTGGCACAGCTGTCCTTGAAAAAGAGCGATTTATGTCAGAGTTCTCTCAGCCCCACCCACCTCACAGGGTGTCTGTTGTGGGGAGGGGAAGGGAAAGGAGTTTGTAAGCCGCTCTGAGACTCCAAGTGAAGGGCGGGGTATGAATCCAATCTCTTCTTCTCTTCTTCTTCTTCTTATTGTTACATGTATCTTGTAGTTGTCTTTTCTTTCTTTTCTGAAAATAATAAAACTCCCTGGTCCAACGTAGTTCTTTAAAAAAAGAAGAAGAAGAACACCGGACAGTTAACGTGTTACGTTTCAGCGTGCATCTACACACGACATGCAAAGAGCCCGATTCAGTCATGCAAAGCAATGACCGGTGGCGATGGCTCAAGAGATATGCGGCCACACCGAAAGACCCATCCAGGCAGTTGAAAGGAAGGGCGTTCCAGCGCAGAAGTGAATCCAGATGCAAATGTGTCTGGTTCTGTTGTGGATGTACGGATCAAAGGCCCGTCTACTCCAGCATTCTAATTCCGGTAGTAGAACTGGCCTGGTGTAGTGGTGAGAGTGCTGGATGGGGACCTCAGAGACCCGAGTGCGAATCCCTGCTCTGCCATGGATGCTTCCTGGGTGACCTTGGGCCAGTCACATGCTCTCAGCCTAGCCTACCTTGCAGGGCTTTTGTTGTGAGGATAAAATGGAGGAGGATGTGAGCCATTTTGGGTCCCCATTAGGGAGAAAGGCAGGGTGTAAGTGAAGTAAAGGAGTTGCGGTGGCTCAAGTGGTTAAGATGCTGAACTGCAGGCAGTGGAAGGTCGGTAGTTCAGCAGTGCAAGACCCAAGTTGCCGCATGACGGAGTGAGCTCCCGTCTTTTGTTCCAGCTCCTGCCAACCTAGCAGTTCGAAAGCAAGAAATTGCAAGTAGATAAATAGGTATCACTTCCATGGGAAGGTCACAGCGTTCCGTGCGCCTTGGAGTTTAGTTATGCCGGCCACATGACCATGGAAATGTCTTCAGACAGTGCTGGCTCTTCGACTTTGAAACGGAGATGAGCACCGCAACCCTAGAGTTGGACTCGACTGGCTTTCGAGCAAGGGACACCTTTACCTTTAAGGCGGTGTTTCCCCCACATTCAGGGGCCCACAACCGTCCTCTCAAGCTGTGGTTACTGACGCAACTTTGCAGAATCAGGACTTGCCTTCGGATGAAGGAACAAGCCTTGCTTGCGGCTGCAATTGCATTTCCTGTACTGTCCTACGTAAAACCACAAATACACAGCATTTTTTATATTTAAGTATCAGCTGTGAGTGCATCGTTCCTTAGAAAATACATGGTGATTGGTTCGTTGGATGCGCAAATAAGCATCCTCGCAGGAATCTTATTTCACGCTGAAGTAGCACGTTCACAGTTCAATGCAAGATCTTACAACAGTCCTGTAGGGAAGGCCTAGGGTTGCCAACCTCCAGGTGGGGACTGGAGAGCTCTTGGAATTACAGCTGCTCTCCAGCCGACAGAGATCAGTTCCCCTGGAGGAAATGGCTAACTGGAGGTCGGTCTCTATACTCTGCTGAAGTCCCTCCCCCTCCCCCCCAAAAAAAAGATGGTGGGTCAGCCTATCACGACTGTTGGCTTTATACTTGTTTAACTGGCCGCTGTGTGAGACAGGATGCTGGACTGGATGGGCCACTGGTCTGATCCAGCAGGGCTCTTCCAAAGTCCTTGTGAAAGCCTCGTCCTCTATGCCCCCGTTGTTGACCCTCCAGAGGAACTGGTTGGCCATTCTGTGAGGCAGGATGCTGGACTGGATGGACCCCTGGTCTGACCCAGCAGGGCTCATCTGGTGTCCTTGCGTTCTTAAGATGTAACCGCACCACTTTGCACTTTTATTGGAATAAGATTTAGTAGGGTCCTGAAAACACTGTTATGATGATCATCCAGTGCACAGTCATCACCCCCTACAGACGTTACTGCAGTGGAGAGCCAACATGTAGAGGGGGGAGCAGGATCGTGCCCTGCCCCCAACTCCCCTATGTCGGTTGGGTCTTACAGGGCTCTTTTTGTCGAAAAAGCCCAGCAGGAACTCATTAGCATAATAGGCCACACCCAACAGCAGGAACTCATTAGCATAATGGGCCACACCCCTGACAGCACTGCTCATTAGCACATTAGGCCGCACCCCCATGTGACCAGAAGTGTGCTCAACCAGCCACACCCACCTTTTGCTTCTTATTCTGTTTACCTTGTTTGTTGTCAAAACCCAGGGCCCTTTTTTGTAGCAGGGACTCCTTTGCATGTTAGGCCACACACCCCTAATGTAGCCAATCCAAATGGGTTTCTGCTGTTGGGTGTGGCCTATTATGCTAACGAGTTCCTGCTGGGCGTGGCCAACTCGGAAGCCAGCCGGAACTCCGTTCCAGTGCGTTCCGGCCCAAAAATAGCCCTGGTCTTCCACATTGTCTGTACAGAAGAGCTGTATAGTACATCAAAGTTGGATGCTGTGGGAAATGTGTGCTCTCCCACCTCCCTCTCAGTGCGCTGATCTCCACTGAAGTGGTATCATCTGCTCAAGGACTGAGAAACCAAGTGACAGGCTTCCTTGTGTGAATCAAGTCGTGATAGATGGCAGGAGAACGTGTGACCCCCCACTGGCTGCATGGGCTATTTTGGGGCAGAAATGCACAGGAACGGAGTTCCGGCTGGCTTCAGAGTTGGCCACACCCACTACGGCCAAAACCTCTGTGTGCGTGGCTATAGAGGGAAGGCCTGGAGAGCGACACACACACCCCACGACTCCAAGGTGGGCGGGCCAAGGCGGCCCCTGGAAGGATCAGGCCCGTGCCTTCCCCGGCCTGTCCAAGGGCCAGCTTGCCCGGGCAAGCCAAGGGAAGGGAAGGGGTCATGTGGCCTGATATGCTAATGAGCTGTGCTGTCAGGGGTGTGGCCTGATAGGCTAATGGGTTTCTGCTGTTGGGTGTGGCCTATTATGCTAATAAGTTCCTGCTGGGCTTTTTCTACCAAAAAAAGCCCTGAAAAGAAGTAATACAAAATTTCTGTAATGATACGAAATTTCTGTAAAGGTATGAAATGTCTATAATCCTGTGAAGTTTCTGTAATGATACCAAATTTCTGTAAGGATCCATGGATACATATGAACACATTGTCCATGAACACATGAAGCTGCCTTATACTGAATCCATCAAGGTCCATCGAGGTCAGCCTCGTCTACTCAGACAGGCAGCAGTTCTCCAGGGTCTCAGGCAGAGGTCTTTCGCGTCACCTGCTGCCTGGCCCTTTCATCTGGAGATGCCGGGGATTGAACCTGGGACCTTCTGCATGCCAAGCAGAGGCTCTTCCACTGAGCCACAGCCCCTCTTTACAGCTCTCCAGGGTCTCAGGAGGAGGTCTTTCCCATCACCTCCTGCCTGGTCCTTTTTAGCTGGAGATGCCGGGGATTGAACCTGGGACCTTCTGCATGCCAAGCAGAGGCTCTTCCACTGAGCCACAGCCCCTCTTTACAGCTCTCCAGGGTCTCAGGAGGAGGTCTTTCCCATCACCTCCTGCCTGGTCCTTTTTAGCTGGAGATGCCGGGGACTGAACCTGGGACCTTCTGCATGCCAAGCAGAGGCTCTTCCACTGAGCCACAGCCCCTCTTTACAGCTCTCCAGGGTCTCAGGAGGAGGTCTTTCCCATCACCTCCTGCCTGGTCCTTTTTAGCTGGAGATGCCGGGGATTGAACCTGGGACCTTCTGCATGCCAAGCAGAGGCTCTTCCACTGAGCCACAGCCCCTCTTTACAGCTCTCCAGGGTCTCAGGAGGAGGTCTTTCCCATCACCTCCTGCCTGGTCCTTTTTAGCTGGAGATGCCGGGGATTGAACCTGGGACCTTCTGCATGCCAAGCAGAGGCTCTTCCACTGAGCCACAGCCCCTCTTTACAGCTCTCCAGGGTCTCAGGAGGAGGTCTTTCACATCACCTCCTGCCTGGTCCTTTTTAGCTGGAGATGCCGGGGATTGAACCTGGGACCTTCTGCATGCCAAGCAGAGGCTCTTCCACTGAGCCACAGCCCCTCTTTACAGCTCTCCAGGGTCTCAGGAGGAGGTCTTTCACATCACCTCCTGCCTGGTCCTTTTTAGCTGGAGATGCTGGGGATTGAACCTGGGACCTTCTGCATGCCAAGCAGAGGCTCTTCCAATGAGCCACAGCCCCTCTTTACAGCTCTCCAGGGTCTCAGGGTCTCAGGCGGCGGTCTTTCACATCTTTCACATCACCTTCTGCCTGGTCCTTTTTTACTGGAGATGCCGGGGACTGAACCTGGGACCTTCTGCATGCCCAGTAGAGGCTCTACCACTGAGCCACAACCCCTCCACTCACACATGAAGGCCGTCATGGATGGTTGCAGCAACGAATGCGCACGTGTGAACCAGCCCAAGTGCCCCACCATCAACGTCAGAGAAATCCAGCCATGTGTAGGCATGCATGAACCAGCCCACTGAAAAAGGAAGCGCGATAATTTGCCTCTGACTCAACAAAAATCCATCTCGACCCCACGTTGAGCAAGGGGCCTTCGCTGATCCCTGACTCACCCTCATATACCCCAAATGAGATCAGTGACACAAGAGGCGTTTGTAGGGCTGGTTAATCACCGCCGTGAGGACACGCAGGAAAACCGCCGTCCGTCACCCAGTCCGCTTCTCTGAAGCTCTGCCATAGGGCCCTGAAGGATTGCACAACATTTTCTTAGGCTGCATGGCGGAAGGATTGCTCAACACAATTACTCATCTCATTACCTGGGAGAAGAGGCCATTGAAATGTTGACAGTGCGCCCTGGAAAGCAAAGACGAAACCGTTGAAGTACAAGCTGGCAAAAAATTAATTCGAATCATGAGAACTTTGCAAATGTATAGTTTCCACTGGCTAGCTGTGTTGGTCTGCCATGAACACATGAAGCTGCCTTACATGGAATTAGACCCTCGGTCCATCAAAGTCAGTCTTGTCTACTCAGATTGACAGCGGCTTTCCAGGGTCTCAGGCTGAGGTCTTTCCCATCACCTACTTCCTGGTCCTTTTTAACTGGAGATGCCGAGGATAGAACCTGGGACCTTCTGAATGCCGAACATGTAGCTGCCTCATACCAAATCAAACCCTTGGTCCATTGTCTACCCAGGCCGGCAGCAGCTCTCGAGGGTCTCAGGCTGAGGTCTTCCACATCACCTACTGCCTGGTCCTTTGGTGTAGTGGAGCCAGTCTGGTGTAGTGGTTAAGTGCGCGGACTCTAATCTGGGAGAACCGGGTTTGATTCCCCACTCCTCCACTTGCACCTGCTGATGTGACCTTGGGTCAGTCACAAGCTCTGGCACAGCTGTCCTTGAAAAAGAGCAGTTTGTGTCAGAGTTCTCTCAGCCCCACGCACCTCACAGGGTGTCTGTTGTGGGGAGGGGAAGGGAAAGGAGTTTGTAAGCCGCTCTGAGACTCCAAGTGAAGGGCGGGGTATAAATCCAATCTCTTCTTCTTCTTCTTCTTTAACTGGAGATGCCAGGGATTCAACCTGGGACCTCCTGTATGCCGAGCAGATGCTCTACCACTCAGGCACAGCCCCTGCCCTTAAAGATCAATGAAGTTATTATGAGCCAGTCTGGTGCAGTGGTTAAGTGCGCGGACTCTAATCTGGGAGAACCTGGTTTGATTCCTCACTCCTCCACTTGCACCTGCTGGATGACCTTGGGCAAGCCATAGTTCTGGTACAGCTGTTCTTGAAAAAGAGCAGTTTCTGTCAGAGCTCTCTCAGCCCCACCTCCCTCACAGGCCGTCTGCGGTGGGGAGGGGGAGGGAAAGGAGTTTGACCCTGGATACCATGAAAAGAAAGGAATAAAGAAAGATCTGGTCTCGGAGTTGTGCAGCCCACTGCACTGCAGGCTTGCTCAGAAATAAACAGTTCTGCTAATGGGTTATTGATCTTGTACCCACAGCGGATTTCAGAAATCCAGGGCCCTGCGGGGCATATCACAGTTCTGCAGGGCCTGCAAGACGGAGCTCTTCCGCCAGGCTTTCGGTGGAGGCACCAGGTGCCCACCTGCTATCGGCTTCCCCTCCAGTGACCTCAGATCCGAATGGCCACCTGGGAACACACTGCTTCTTGTTGAAATCTGTTGAGTCTTTTATTGATTACTCTTTTTAGATATATTTTCACTGTCAATTTGTTGTACTGTGGATTTTATGATGGAACCCGCCCCGAGCCCACTTGTGGGGATGGTGGGATACAAATCAAATTAGATAGATAGATGATAGATGATGATGATGATGATGATGATGATGATGATGATGATGAAGAAGAAGAAGAAGAAGAAGAAGAAGAAGAAGAAGAAGAAGAAGAAGAAGAAGAAGGATGGATGGATGGATGGATGGATGGATATATGATAATAAGCCCAGCAGGAACTCATTAGCATAATAGGTCATACCCAACAGCAGGAACTCATTAGCATATTATGCCACACCCATGACAGCACAGCTCATTAGCATATTATGCCACACCCCCGTTTTACCAGAAGTGTGGTCAACCAGCCACACCCACCTTTTGCTTCTTATTCTGTTTACCTTGTTTGTTGTCAAAACCCAGGGCTTTTTTTGGAACAGGGACTCCTTTGCATGTTAGGCCACACACCCTTAATGTAGCAAATCCTAATGAGTTCTTGCTGTTGGGTGTGGCCTATTATGCTAATGAGTTCCTGCTGGGTGTGGCGAACTCGGGAGCCAGCCGGAACTCCGTTCCTGTGGGTTCCTGCCCAAAAATAGCCCTGCATATACTGATTTTTTACATAAATCCCATTCTTGAGTCTATTATTTATTCTTTTCCTTTATCCATTTATATATCTTAGCCCACCTATCTTGAAATATTTTATCATCCTTTCCTTGCAATATTAAACTCAATTTGTCCATTTCTGCTACCTCCCATAGTTTTATAGTTAGATCTTTTCTCGTTGGTATCTTCTCGTGTTTCCAATACTTTTCTATTAAAATTCTTGCTGCAGTGAGAATATGGGTTAATACATATATGTCATTTTCTTTATATTCCTTGGGAATTATATTTAACAGATAAATCTCTGGACACAGTTTCAGCTTAATATTTAGCATTTCCATTATTATATTACTTATATTTTGCCAAAATTTACAAATTTTCCCACATTTCCACCACATATGGAAAAATGTACAGGACTCCCGGTGCGACTGACCAAGGCAATATACAGAGGGGCTATGACCTCCTGCCATTTCGACGCTATGGCCCTTTTGATACAACCCAAGACTGAATTTGCCCCTTTTTTTGCTCATATTCAGTTTACAGTCCACCCTTACCCTCAAGATCTCTTTCTCATACACTTTTGTTGTTGTTGTTGTTCAGTCGCACAGTCGAGTCCGACTCTTCGTGACCCCATGGACCAGATCACGCCAGGCCTTCCTGTCTTCTGCCGTCCTCTGAAGTTGGCTCAATTTCATGTTCGTTGCATCGATGACACTGTCCAACCATCTCATCCTTTGCCGTCCCCGTCTTCTTTGACCTTCAATCTTTCCCAGCATCAGGGTCTTCTACTGTCCATGGGGTTTTCTTGGCAAAAATACTGGAGTGGGTTGCCATTTCCTTCTCCAGCGGATCACGCTTGGTCTGAGTTCTCTGCTGTGGCCTGTCCGTCTTGGGTGGCCCTCCACGGCATAGCCCACGGCCTCATACACTACTCCCCAGAAACGTATCCCCCATCCAGTATTTGTTGCCAGTCCTCAGTTGGGGTGGTGGACAATGCTCCCTCTAAGCTGTGGAGTCTTGGGAGCAGAAATTCTAACTTGTGAGCGGCTGGCATTAAAGTTGTGAGCAACAATTTGGCTACTGCATATGTTAGTCTGCTCTGGAGCCCTCCTTCCTGAGCGGAGACAAAAATGTGTGAGCCGGAGGCTAAAAAACTGTGAGCTAGCCCACACTAACTCGGCTTAGAGGGAACACTGGTGGTGGATCCTCCGGTTTTGCAGGCTCCTGCCCGCCATGAGCCGGCTGGTCAGCCGGAGGAAATCTCCCCCTCCAACAGCAACGTGGAGCGACATGCCTACATCACTCGGAAGTGACAACAGCTTTTCGGCACTATTCGTCTGGCCAGGATGAGACCGAAATGTGATGCCGGCCTTTGGGGGAGCCCTTCCCTGCCCCTTTGTCTGGGCACAAGGATCCTGTCTGGTATGAACGCTCACCTGCAGGAGTCTGTAGATTGAACAGAAGGCCAGGCCGGGGAGTTGAGGCAGGCCCATCTGAGTGTATTTGTCTGAAAAGGGGCTTTGTTTGGTGTAGTGGTTAAGTGCACGGACTCTAATCTGGGAGAACCGGGTTTGATTCCCCACTCCTCCACTTGGAGCGGCTGGAGGACCTTGGGCAAGCCGTAGTTCTAAGAGCTGTTCTTGAAAAAGAGCAGTTTCTGTCAGAGCTCTCTCAGCCCCACCTGCCTCACAGGGTGTCTGTTGTGGGGAGGGAAGGGAAAGGAGTTTGTAAGCTGCTCTGAGACTCCCTTGGGTAGGGAAGAGTGGGGTATAAATCCAATGTCTTCTTCTTCTCTCTCTTCTTCTTCTTCTAAAATACAGTTCTAAGTCCTCGTTTCCAGGAAGCTTCTCCCCATATTAGCATTAAAGTGCTGAACCCGAAGTCTGGGGAAATTCCCCTACGGAGAAGGGATTACTATAACGCCCTGTCATCTCCCTCATTCATCGGGTAGAATGGTAATTTGAATCCATTACAAGTTGGCATTCTTGATATAGTGGCCTCTCTTGGTCATAGTGGCCATGTTGCCTTGCCCTACCAAGATTACAGGATGCGCTACTGACTGTGGCCAGCCCCACAGGTGGGTGGACAGCCCCACAGAAATTGAGGAATTCCCGAAACCGAATGGGGAATTCCCCAAACCCAAAGGGCAAGCCAGGAGTACACCTTACTCTAGTTTTCCACCCTCTGAATCCAAACCCTGCCCCAAACCTCAAAGATGTGTCTCATGAATGGTAGCCCAGCCAGGCGGTGTGGACACCAGTGTCTCCTCCTAAGGAAATAAGCTTTCTATGTTGGGAGTGGTTTTGAGCCAACGTGGACGCAGAACATTTTCGGGCACACCAGAAGTTAAGCAGCCACTCCAAGCATATAGGTTCAGCTCGTGACTGAGCCTGTGCCTTCTGGAGGAACCTTCAGGAGGTGGAGCTGTGTCCAGACGTGGTGGGTTAAGAAGACCACTGGAAAGTGGCATGTAACATGAGTGGCTCAACAGGCCAGGAGGAGGAAGGCACATCCCAAAGAGCTGAACCTTCAGTATTTTAGGAATCTGTTCTTTGACTGCCAAGTCTAAAGAAGGCCTGTGGGGTTAACAACAAAAGTCAAGGAAGCTATAAAAAGGGGATGAGATAGATTCATGGATAAGTCTATCAATGGCTACTAGCCATGGTGGCTGAGGGGAACCTCCACATTCAGGGGCACAAAGCCTCTGAATCCCAGAGCCAGGAAGCAACATCAAGGGAAGGCCTCGGCCTCTATGCCCTGTTGCTGGCCCTCCAGAGGAACTGTTTGGCCACTGTGTGAGACAGGAAGGTGGACTACATGGACCACTGGTCTGATCCAGCAGGGCTCTTCTGATATTCGTATCAGGGGAAGGCCTTGGCCTCTGTGCCTTGTTGTTGGCCCTCCAGAGGAACCGGTTGGCCGCTGTGTGAGACAGGATGCTGTACTAGAAGGACCACTGGTCTGATCCAGCAGGGCTCATCTAATGTTCTTATGAAGGCCTCAGCCTCTATGCCCTGCAGTTGGCCCTCCAGAGGAACTGGTTGGCCACTGTGTGAAATGAGATGCTGGAGTAGGTGGACCACTGGTCTGATCCACCACGGCTCTTCTGGTGTTCTTATGAAAGACTCAGCCTCTATGCCCTGTCGTTGGACCTCCAGAGGAACTGGTTGGCTGCTGTGTGAGACAGGATGCTGGACTAGATGGACCACTGGTCTGATCCAGCAGGGCTCTTCTGATGTTCTTATCAGGGAAAGGCCTTGACCTCTCTGCCCTGTTGTTGGTCCTCCATAGAAACTGGTTAGACACTGTGAGACAGGATGCTGGACTAGATGGACCACTGGGTCTAATCCAGCAAGGCTCTTCTGATGGTCTTATGAAGGCCTCAGCCTCCATGCCCTGTTGTTGGTCCTCCAGAGGAACTGGTTGGCCACTGTGTGAGACAGGGTGCTAACTTACCTTTTCTACCAGAAACGGTCCTGTTGGATGTTATCCCGGATACCTGCAAAAAGAAAGTCACTAGAACATTAATAGCAACATTATTAGCAATCGCACGAATAACGCTAGCTCAATACTGGAAAAACAAAAATCAACCTACTCTCCATTGTTGGCAAAACAAAGTCTGGGAACACTTTATTTATGGTAAAATTGTCTCTCACCCAAAAAGTTTTCAAGCAATTTGGTTCCCAGCAGTGAACTATCTCGCAGAAGAAGAAGTGATTCCAAACAACTCTTATTACAAAGATCTGTTATATTTTTAAAAGAGCTCTTAAAGGTTGAAATGTTGGTTAATACACGGTGATAATATGTGTTATGAATGTACTGTTAAATATATTGTTCAAAATAAAAAACACTTATTTTTTTTAAAAAAAAAGACAGGGTGCTGGACTTGATGGACCACTGGGTCTAATCCAGTAGGGCTGATGTTCTTATGAAGGCTTCAGCCTCTATGCCCTGTTGTTGGCTCCCCAGAGGAACTGGTTGGCCACTGTGTGAGACAGGATGCTGGACTAGACGGACCACTGGTCTGATCCAGCAGGGCTCCTCTGATGTTCTTCTCAGGGGAAGGCCTCGGCCTCTCTGCCCTGTTGTTGGCTCTCCAGAGGAACTGGTTGGCCACTGTGTGAGATGGGAGGCTGGACTGGATGGACCCTCCCTGGTCTGGCCCAGCAGGGCTCTTCTGGTGTTCTGATAAAGTACTCAGCCTCTGTGCCCTGTTGTTGGCCCTCCAGAGGAACTGGTTGGCTGCTGTGTGAGACAAGATGCTGGACTAGACAGACCACTGCTCTGATCCAGCGGGGCTCTTCTGATGTTCTTACGTTCTCCGCCACTGGCTAAGCTGATCTTGGAAACAGCAACGGTCCCCCCTCTTTCCTGCGACACATATCCCTACTTCCGGTGACATCAACGGGATAACGAATTCCCAAAAGATGGACAGTGAAAATCTCACCCAGTGAGATTTCTGACGGGAGCATTCAGTATAAACTAGGCCACTGAGTCAGCCACTTCCCTGGCCCTCGGGGTGTTTTTTGCATGTGGGATGGCCAGTGCATGAGCATGGATCATTCCCCACTCCATGTGACTCATGCTTTTGCTGTACTGTAACACCATTGTGCATGGAACGCTGGGCAGGGAAGGAGGGAATCAGACCTGTCGATCATCCTTCCGGACAAGTCAAGTCAAACTTTTTTCGAAATGATAGCTTTGGGGAGATTTCGCTCCTTCGGTGAAAAGATTCCAGCCTGCCAGACAGACTTAAGGCAGTGACGTGGGAGCCAAAACGTTTATAGGCTTTTAAAATCCACAGAGCCGGAGTGATTGACACCAGCTGAGTTCTGCTCTGAAGGATATAATTTCGTGCGGGAAGTTTTCCAAAAGTGAAGTCCAACGTCCAGATACAGAACTGAAGCGGTGGCGGAAGCAGTAAAAGCCTGCAAGTAACTCCATCAGTGAACATAGGCTGTTCGAGACCCACCGCGGCCGGGGTGAGCTCCCGGCCCTTGTCCCAGCTCCCGCCCACCCAGCGGTTCGAAAGCTCTGCAAGTAGATAAATTGGTACCTGGTCTAGGAGCAGGGGGCACCCTCCTCCCTTCGGGGCGGCGTGCAGCAGGAGAGACGGCGGAAACAGCGGTGTGGCATGGCAGAGACCCGGGGACTCAGCAAGAAGCATGGCAACCATCCGATGCGGAGCGGCAGCGGAATCCGGACGAGGATTGGACCGGAGGCATGGTGATGCGGCGCGCGGCGCGACGGAGCAAGTTGGACTTAGATTGCAGCTGCAGCTGTCGCACAGCCGCGCGCCAGGAAAAAGTCTCGTCCGCAAGGAGTCGCTGTGAATAAGAGCTGTGCCGAAAAAATGCCGCACCAGGAGGTGAAGTGACCGCCATGAAGGAGCCAGGAGAAGAAAGAGAGAGCCCTGCTGCCTGGGCGCTGGTAGGCTGTCACCTTCCCCTGTATAATTGTGGCCCTAGATAGGTATAACTAATTACATATAAACCGCTCCGAGCCTACGGGAAGGAGCGGTATAGAAGTCAAACAAACAAACAAAGAAATAAATAAAATAAAAGATGCATTGTGTGAAAGTCTGACCTGTGGTCTCTGTGGATGGTCAAGAGAAACCTCTTCATGTGGTGGTAGAAAGCGCCATCGAGCTGTAGCCATCGAGTTGTGGCTGAGGGGGAACCTCCACATTCAGAGGCACTGAGCCTCTGAATCGCAGAGTCAGGAGGCAACGTCAGAGGAAAGCCTCAACATCAGAGGAGAGCCAGTTTGGAGTAGTGGTGAAGTGCGCGGACTCTAATCTGATCTAGGAAAACCAGGTTTGATTCCCCATTCCTCCACATGCAGCTGCTGGGTCAGTCATAAGTTCTTACAGAGCTGTTCTCTCATGAGCGGTTCTCTCAGAGCTCTCTCAATCCCACCTACCTCACAGGGTGTCTGTTGTGGGGAGGGGAAGGAGATTGTAAGCCACTCTGAGTGAAGGGTGGGGTATATATCCAATCTCCTCCTCCTCCTCTTCTTCTTCTTCCTCTTCTTCTTCATCAGGGGACAGCGCCATCAAGTTGTAGCCAACTAATGGCTGAGACTGGATCCATCAAAGATGGTGGTTCTGTTGCTGGGCAAGGGGAATTCAGGGTTTAGGGTGCCAACGCCTGGCTGTTGACAGTGTACCTCTAATTCTGGTGCCAACTGCCAAGAGCCTGGGGTGTGCTTCCGGATGCTTCCTTATCAATGGAGGCCCAGATCACAAACGTCGCCAGACTGGTGTTTCTCCAACTCTGCCAGGCCAGGCAACGGGGCCCCTTCCTGCCTCACTCCGACCTTGCCACAATAATCCATACAACAGTCACGTCCAGGCTAGACTACTGCAACTCAATCTACACAGGGCTACCCTTGAGACTGACCCAGAAATTACAACTGTTCCAGAAAGCAGCGGTGCGGGTTCTCGTGGGAACCCCACTGAAGCACATATCCAATCTGTGCCCCACCAGCTACACTGGCTCCAATTTGAATACCAGATCAGATTCAAGGTTCTGGTACTACCCCCGAAGGCCCTAAAGGCATTATACCCCACTGAAATCCCTCCCCCCCAAAACTCCACCCTCCTCAGGCTCCACCTCCAAAATCTCTAGGTACCTCCCAACCCAGAACTGGCAACCCTATCTCCAGATTACAGAGATCAGTTACCCTGAAGAAAACAGCAGCTTTTGAGGGTGGGCTCTATGGCCCCTCCCAACTCCAAGCCCCGCCCTCCCCAGACTCCACCCCCAAATCTCCAAGAACTTCCCAACCAGAGTCACAAACCCTACTTGCTCTGCAACAAGCTCAAATTTGCACAGTTCTTGGCCGAAATCATACAAATTGGCCTTATGCCATCACAGGTTTATGGAAGAAGAAGAAGAGATTGGATTTATACCCCGCCCTTCACTACCCAAAGGAGTCTCAGAGCGGCTGACAAACTCCTTCCCCTTCCCCTCCCCACAACAGACACCCTGTGAGATGGGTGGGGCTGAGAGAGCTCCGACAGAAACTGCTCTTTTTCAAGGACAGCTCTTATCAGAACTACGGCTTGCCCAAGGTCATCCAGCCAGGTGCAAGTGGAGGAGTGGGGAATCAAACCCGGTTCTCCCAGATTAGAGTCCGCGCATTTAACCACTACACCAAACTGTAGTCTCACACCAAACTGCCGCCCTTTCAACATTGAGGCCCTGACTCCAATATCAACGCTAACGAAGAAGAAGAGGAGGAGGAGATTAGATTTATACCCTGACCTTCACTACCCAGAGGAGTCTCAGAGCTGCTTACAAACTCCTTTCCCTTCCCCTCCCCACAACAGACACCCTGTGAGGTAGGTGGGGCTGAGAGAGCTCTGACAGAAACCGCTCTAAGAACAGCTCTTATCAGAACTACAGCTTGCCCAAGGTCCTCCAGCCAGGAGCAAGTGGAGGAGTGGGGGATCAAACCCGGTTCTCCCAGATTAGGGTCCGCGCACTTAACCACTACTCCAAACTGGCTCTACAAAGATCACCCACCTGGCTTACTATAGGCGTGGACCTGGGAAGAAGCTTTGCAGGACATTTGGCAATGGCCCTCTCTTTGCACAATGAGCCCTTTATGGGCAGGGCAGGGGGTATACATTTAATAATAAATAAATAAATGCAGGATGAAATCTGAGGCACCTTGGGGAACCCACGATCGTCCGCAGCCTCTGCAAAGAAGACGATCCTCAAATTACCCATGAATATCCGATCGAGAGCGCAACACCTTGAGAAAACAAGCTGTGAGAGGTTGCATTGTCTCACACATGTCTGAGATTCCTTTACGAGGAAGCAAAATACCCACCGTTGTAAACAACACTCAAAGTTAGCTTTCAGCATTAGGTCCACAAAGCAGGGCTGGGCATGCAGCGTAGACTAGGCAGGGCTACGGTTCCCGTCACCTGCATAGCAGCCCTGCAAACAGGAGCGTTAGGCAAGGGAACTACCACCGCTTCTGAATTTTCAATTACATTGGTTTTCAATTACATTGGATTGCAAGTTTTTCCGGATGCTGAGGGGCTGGAAACCATTCAGCTTTTTAGCTTAGCTCGGTCTGGTCATTAAAAGGCCGTACAGCTGCCTACTCTGAGTAGGGACATTTCTGGAAAGTTGGGGTGGCACCTGTGGAGGAGTTTGGGGAGAGGAGATGGCTCAGCAGGGAGTGGAAGTCACAAAGACTGGAGATCACCTAGGACAGGGTGGCCAAACTTGCTCAACTTGGTGCCGTGGTGAAGTGCGCAGACTCTAATCTGGGAGAACCGGGTTGGATCCACGGTCCTATTGTCCTGGGGAGCCAAGCTCCAGTCCTTCTTGCGGGCGCCTTGTGGCGGACCACATACATAACACCTCCACTTGCAGCTGCTGGATGACCTTGGGCAAGCCAGAGTTCTCTCAGAGCTTTTCTCTCAAGGACAGTTCTGGAAAGAGCTCTCTCAGCCCCACCTACCTCACAAGGTGTCTGTTGTGGGGAGGGGAAGGGAAGGGAAAGGAGACTGTAAGCCGCTCTGAGACTCCAAGTAAAGGGCGGGGTATAGATCCAATCTCTCTCTCTCTCTCTCTCTCTCTCTCTCTCTCTCTCTCTCTCTCTCTCTCTCTCTCCCTCTCCCTCTCCCTCTCCCTCTCTCTCTCTCAAGACCCACACAGAATAAACATCAGATGTTTGAGAGCCGCAAGACATGAACAGATATCACACGCACATTTTTATTTTATGCACCTGGCTGGATGAACTTGGGCAAGCCGTAGCTCTGATAAGAGCTGTTCTTGAAGATCAGTCAGAATCCTGGGAGCTCTCCAGCCACCACCTGGAGGTTGGCAACACTAGCTGCAGAAGCATGCCCAAGGGTAGCTGCTGCAGTAAAACAGTCCCTCTCCGCCATTGCCAATTATTCCACACCCATTCATTTCTCTCCTACTAACAGACCGAGTGGCTTTTCTGCAAATTATGCCTGTGGAGTCTGTCTGGGATTAACTAAAAACTGAATTAAAAGGACGGTGTGGGTTATGTTATGGGACCTGCGGTAGAGGGGTGAATTTCCTTTTTTATTGGCCTCGGTTTCTCCAGTTAATGCTCGTTCCCTTCTGCTAATTGCAGGGAATAGGGTAATCGTCTGTTCAAAATCCCCGTTCTTATCCTCCCCGTCACGGAGATGCAGAGCGAGAGAGACGGTGCCGTAATGGGGGCAGGGCGTCTTCCTGATTCAAAGCATCGTCGTCAATTCATCTTTGAAGCAAAAAGGTGCAAATGTATATTTATTAATTTATTCGATTTATATCCCACCCTCCTTGCGTAGCAGGCTCATGGCGGCTTACAATAGGTTAAAATCAGGGGTCATTTCCTGCAGGAGCGCACAGGAGAGGAGCTCCGGCAGCAAAGAGCCCAGGGGGCGGGCACATGCAACAAGCCCCACCCCCTGCTCCCAGCAGCCCTCAGTCAGAGCAAGAAGCAGCAAGCAGTGTTCCCTCTAAGCTGAGTTAGTGTGAGCTAGCTCACAGGTTTTTAGCCTCCAGCTCATGGATTCTTGTCTTCGCTCAGGAAGAATGGCCCCAGAGCAAACTAATTTATGCAGTAGCCAAATCGTTTGCTCACAACTTTAATGCCAGCAGCTCAGAAAGTAGAATTTTTGCTCACAAGACTCCACAGCTTAGAGGGAACATTGGCAGCAAGGTAACCTGCAGAGCCCCCCACCCCGTCCCCCCAGTCCAAAACAGTCCAGTGGCACCTTTAAGACCAAGTTTTATTCAAGTACAAGCTCTCCCACTGGAGGGACAGATTGCCCCATCCCCCCCCTCCCCCAATAGCTAGCAATCCAAAACAGTCCAGTGGAGCCTGAGCATTGGGTGTTGCCTTCTGACACAGTTCCGGTGATGTCAGGGGGTGTGGCATATGCAAATAAGAAATGCTAATGAGTTATGCTAATGAGCTCCTGCACCTCTTTTTCTGCGAAATGACCCTCTGGTTAAAATACGTTAAAACACAGATGCATTGAAACAATGCAATAACATAGTATGCAACAAATGATGTAACTACATATAAAGACATATAAAAAGATAAAATGCTGATGGCGTGTTGTATTGAACCACAAGGGTTAAGCTGACTCAAAATATTATACAAATGCAAAATTTATTCAGGTGTACACATTTTAAAACTTAGACTCATTAAAAATGTACCATTCAGACATAAAAAAACTTCTCAACATTCATACATAGATGGGTTAGTGCTGTGCAACTGAACCGAAAGCGTTTCGGCCCCTCAAAGGAAGGCTGTTTAAAAGACTGTTTAAAAGAGAGCCTGTTGCTCTATGTTTTTGTCTCGTTCTTGATTTCTTCTGATTACGTTGATTAGAGCTGATTCACTGTTCACTAGCTGTGTTGAGTCTCCTACTTAACATGGCGGTAGCGTCCCACAGGGTCGAATTACACTGGGTGTTGTTACCAGGGCTCTTTTTCTAGAAAAAACCCAGCAGGAACTCATTAGCATAATAGGCCACACCCAACAGCATAAACTCATTAGCATATTAGGCTACACCCCAGACAGCACAGCTCATTAGCACATTAGGCCGCACCCCCATGTTACCAGAAGTGTGCTCATCCAGCCACACCCACCTTTTGCTGCTTATTCTGTTTACCTTGTTTGTTGTCAAAACCCAGGGCCTTTTTTTGTAGCAGGAACTCCTTTGCATGTTAGGCCACACACTAATGAGTTTCTGCTGTTGGGTGTGGCCTGTTATGCTAATGAGTTCCTGCTGGGCGTGGCCAACTCGGGAGCCAGCCGGAACGCCGTTCCTGTGCGTTCCTGCCCAAAAATAGCCCTGGTTGTTACTCCAGTTAACAAAGAGGGCCTTAACAGTTCAGATGTTAACGGCTCAGATGTTATCAGTATGTGGTCAGTGGACAAAAATGCCAACATCCAGACATGGTGTAGGAACGTGGAGATCTACCGCTATTACAATTGATCTCCGGACAACAGAGATCAGCTCCCCTGGAGAAAATGGCTGCTCTGGAGGGTGGACTCCGTGGCACTGTACCCTCCTCAGGACCCTCCCCTCCCCAAAACCCCCCCCACTCCAGGCTCCCCCCCCCCACCCCAAATCTCCAGGTATTTCTCAACCCAGAACTGGCACCCCTAGACGAGGAACAGAAACACAGCCACAGCCCGGCACTGTCTGATGTAGCATTTGAATTTGAATCCCACAGCCACCATTTACGCCTTTTTGCCAACTGTGTCAGATAGGTGGTGGGGGGGGAGAGAATATAGAAGAAGAAGAAGAGATTGGATTTATACCCCTTGCCCTTCACTACCCAAAGGAGTCTCAGAGCGGCTGACAAACTCCTTTCCCTCACCCTCCCCACAACAGACACCCGGTGAGGTAGGTGGGGCTGAGAGAGCTCTGACAGAAACTGCTCTTTTTCAGGAACAGTTCTTATCAGAACTACGGCTTTCCCAAGGTCATCCAGCCAGGTGCAAGTGGAGGAGTGGGGGATCAAACCTGGTTCTCCCAGATTAGAGTCCATGCACTTAACCACGACACCAAACTGGTTAGTCTCAGCCTGGGAGCAGAGGAAGAAGAAGAAGAAGAAGAAGAAGAAGAAGAAGAAGAAGAAGAAGAAGAAGAAGAAGAAGAAGAAGAAGAAGAAGAAGAAGAAGAAGAAGAAGAAGAAGAGGAGGAGGAGGAGGAGGAGGAAGAGGAGGAAGAGGAGGAAGAAGAGGAAGAAGAGGAAGAAGAGGAAGAAGAGGAGGAGGAAGAAGAGGAAGAAGAGGAAGAAGAAGAGGAGGAGGAGGAGGAAGAGATTGGATTTATACCCTGCTCTTCACTACCCAAAGGTGTCTCAGAGCGGCTTACAAACTCCTTTCCCTTCCCTTCCCCTCCCCACAACTGACACCCTGTGAGGTAGGTGGGGCTGAGAGAGCTTTTGACAGAAACTGCCCTTTTTCACGAACAGCTCCTGTCAGAACTATGGCTTGGCCAAGGTCATCCAGCCAGGTGCAAGTGGAGGAGTGGGGGAGTGGGGGCTCGAACCCAGTTCTCCCAGATTAGAGTCCGCACACTTAACCACTACACCACTACACCAAAGAGGCATCTTTAACCAATGATCCTCAGCATACCCAGGCCGAACTATATTTCCCAGGATTCTTTTGGAACAGAAGAACAGAAGAGAAGCCAATGATGGATAAGGCCAATGGCCCATCCAGTCCAACCCTCTGTCACACAGTGGCCAAAAATATGGAGAAACCATAGCAGTCAAATGTACTGAAAGCCCCAAGGCATTTGTACTATTGCTGTGGCACCAATACCACATGAACGAGGGAAGACAGGACTCCAATAACGAGGAGGGACGGTCAAGGGCCCACAGAGCTGTCGCCAACCTCCAGGTGGCACCCGAAGATCTCCCGCTATTACAATCGATCTCTAAGCAACTGAGATCATGTCCCCTGAGGAAAATGGCTGCTTTGGAAGGCGGACTGTATGGCATTATTATACCCTGCCGTCCCTCCCTGCCCCAAACCCCACCCTTCCCAGGCTCTGCCCTGAAATCTCCAGGAATTTCTCAAGCCAGACTTGGCAACCCTAGCCCAGGAGGGCCGGTACAAACCTTTCTGTCCAGCTCAACCACAGGAGGTCGACTTCGACATGATTTACTTCCAAATAAGCGGTTGAGCGGATAAAGAATTAATATTCCCAGAACTCTGATTCCGGTAAAGAAATAGTTGATTGAAGGTTATAAAATAGCAAAAAAGTATATTGTTTAACATTCCTGCGGTGAGGACGGAGATGTGCGCGCAGCAGAAAAACCGAAACTGACGAACAGTATCGCGGGAAGATATAGGTTGGTGTAACCAGCAAAGTGTTCCGAGTGGGTTGAACAGGAAGACGACATCCTAGAAGGGTAAACAGGAAGAAACTCGGACTCTTCAAACTGCAGGACCGGATGTGAGTGTATGCGAACAGACGGGACCTGCAGAACGCCAAACCGACCTACTCTATCCCTAATTACCATAGAGAAGTTGTGCCCGACATTTTGAGGAGGACTTTAACTTAATTTGATTTTTAAAGACCTTTTAGAAGATTTTTGAAAGCGCAAATAGACGCATTTGGACAATCGAAAGCTTATCTTCTAGAAGAAACAACTTGTTGTGTAAGTTTGCGCACCGCAGAGAAATCGCCAAAACGGAGACCAGAAGGGCACCGAAACGAACCAATTCTGACCCTGACGTTCAACCAGTTGTGAGACCAAGGACAGGCTCAACATCAACCCCTAAAATGTCAAAAGAGAGGGAGAAGGATAAGAAAGAATTGTATGCAGCCATGGAATTGATGGAGAAAAGAATGATGGAGGCGATTCAGGCCATGGGTGAGCAGATTGAGAAAAGGTTGGGGGTGCAAGAAAAACATATGGAGCAGCAACTGGAAGAGCAAATGGCAAAGCAAACTCAGATACACTTGAAACAAATTGAAGAAGCCCAGGAGAAAAATGTAGCAGCATTAAAAGAATTGGTTACAACAGAAATTACTTCAATCAAGCAAGAATTAGATGGAGTCAGAAAAGAAATACAGGCTAGTGCAACCAAAACTACAGAGACAGAGGAAAAAATGCAACAATTGGAAGAGAAACAGGATTCTTTGACTCAGCAATTTAGGAGATCTGAAACAATGATGGAGTTCAGAAGAATGCAAACTCATTTGAGATTTAGAGGTATCAAAGAAAAAGAGAATGAAAACATAAGAGAGGAAATGATAAAAGCGATCACTTTGTACTTGGAAGAGGAAGAGGGAACAATGGAAGCAGATTTTGATTTGATATACAGAGTGAACTCCAGAATTGCGGAAAAGAAAAATTTACCAAGGGATGTAATTGTACAATTTGTAACAAGAGCAACAACAGAAGACATCTTTAAGAAACAATTTACCGTCCCGTTCGAAATTGAAGGGAACAAGATCATGGTGATGAGAGAGCTCCCACGAGCAGTATTGCAAGATAGAAAAAGGTATAAACCTCTGGCTGACAAACTGAAGACCTTGAATATCAGATACAGATGGGAGATTCCACAAGGCTTATCCTTTACTTACAAAAGTGGGAGGGTCCAGATCAGATCGGTGACGGACTTATATAAATTTAAGGCAGACAATTTAGATGCCTTTGGAGAAATTTAACTTAAAATTTACAATGGATTACAAATTGTTGTCATGGAATGTGAATGGACTAAATTCACCAAATAAGAGAAAAAGAATCAATCATTGGATACAAAAACAAAACTGTAATGTGATATGCTTGCAAGAAACTCATATTAGAAATTCCGATACTAAATATTTAAAAAATGTCAAATTTGGATTAGAATTTTATTCTTCGGCCTCAAACAAGAAAAAAGGAGTTGTGACATATGTGAAAAAGGATTTACAACCTAAAGAAATTTTTAAAGACTTGGATGGAAGATATGTGGGTGTGGAAGTTTTGATCCAACAGAAAAAGACATTGGTGATCAATCTATACGCACCCAATGGAGCAAAAGAAAAATTCTTTAAGGACTTAACTGAACATCTACAAGGACAAACCTATGAACAAGTCATTTTGGTCGGAGATTTTAACGGAACTGTGGACCGTTTGGATAGAAGATCACAAAAAGGCAACGAAATTAGTGGAAAATTGCCAAAGAACTTTTTTGAAATAGTCAAGCAGGAAAAACTAGAGGATGTATGGAGGAAATGGAACCCGACGCAGAAGGATTTTACTTTTTATTCCAATAGACATTGCTCTTTTTCCAGAATTGATATGATTTGGATGTCAGAAGAATTGTCAATGAAAACACATAAAATTGAAATTTTGCCAAGATGTAATTCCGACCACAACCCTGTTTTGTGGACTTCTATAGAAAGGAACAAATCCTTTCTTTGGAGAATTAATGAAGATTTGTTGGATAAAAAAGATGTAACTGAAATGTTAAAGGAAGAAACAAAGCAATTTTTCCAACAAAATCTGAATAAAGAGACCCCAATTCAGGTGGTGTGGGATGCGTATAAAGCAGTGATGAGAGGGATTCTCATCTCTCAAAATGCGAAGCAAAAGAAGGAAAAATTTCAAAAACAAACAGTAGTGTTGGAAAAAATATCACAAAAAGAAAAAGAATTAAAGAAGAAACCAGGGAAAAAGAAGATTATTCGAGAATTACAGTTGTTGAAAGAACAACTGAATGAAACTTTAAACCAGGAGCTCTATTGGAATTTAAAGAGGCTACAGCAAAAATCTTTTGAAGGGGCAAATAAACCGGGGAAATTTTTAGCGTGGCAACTTAAGGCTAGAAAAGAAAGAAGAATGATAACCAAAATAATAGAAGAAGGAAAAGAATTCGTTGACCCTACTGGCATAAAGAGAAGTTTCTTCAAGTATTATGCTAAATTATTCCAAGCAAATAGAACAGATCTTGAGAAGATTAAAAAATATTTGGACAAGGTTCCGTTACTTAAAATAAGCAACGAATTTCAGGAATTACTGAATGGCCAAATTCAAAAAGAAGAAGTGAGGAAGGCAATTGAAGAAGCGAAGTTGGGGAAGGCGCCAGGACCGGACGGATTTACCGCAAAGTTTTATAAAAAAATGAAAGAAGAAATTGTTCCGGTCATGGAAGCTTTATCCAACGATATACGTGAGAGTAAGAAGGTGCCAGACTCTTGGAAAGAAGCAATTATTTCATTAATACCAAAGGAAGGACAAGAACCAACGAATGTGAAAAACTATAGGCCAATTTCTCTTTTGAATAATGATTACAAGATTTTTGCAAAAATTATTGCAGAGAGGGTGAAAAACTATTTACAAACAGTGATTTCAGAAGACCAAGCTGGTTTTTTACCAAAGAGACAGATCAGAGACAATGTAAGAATAGTAATGGACGCAATTGAATATTATGAGAAACACCCTGAACAAGAAGTAGCTTTTTTATTTATCGATGCCGAAAAGGCATTTGACAATCTTAACTGGAAGTTTATGCTGCAAATGATGGAAAAAATAGAAGTGGGACAACACTTCAGAAATTGCATTGAAGCTATCTATTCTGAACAAAGAGCTAAACTGAATGTAAACAAAGAACTGACAGATAGCTTCAAGGTACAGAAAGGCACCAGACAGGGTTGTCCCCTATCACCGTTATTATTTATCTGGGTGTTGGAGATACTTCTACAAAAAATACAGCAAGATCAAGAGATAACGGGATTGACACACAAAGGACTTAAATACAAATATCGAGCATTTGCTGACGATGTAATGTTCATTGTGCAAAACCCGACAGACAAATTACCGTTACTATTCCAAAAAATAAAGGACTTTGGAGAATTGGCCGGATTTTATGTGAATAAGAATAAGACGAAGCTTATTTGTAAAAATATGACGAAACAAAAACAAATGGAACTGCAAGACCTGGTACAATGTGAAGTAGTAAAAAAGACTAAATATCTTGGTATTGAGTTAACTGCAAGAAATATAGACTTATATAAGAACAATTATGAAAAACTATGGACTAAGTTAACTCAAGACTTTAAGAAATGGGACAAAATGAATTTGTCACTGATGGGAAGAATATCAGTCATAAAAATGAATGTCCTACCACGTTTGATGTTCCTGTTCCAAACAATACCAATACTTAGTAAGACAGATTTGCTACTTAAGTGGCAACAAGAACTATCAAAGTTTGTTTGGGCAGGCAAGAAACCGCGAATCAAGATGAAAATTCTTTGTGATGCCAAAGATAGAGGTGGGTTACAATTACCAAATCTTAGACTATATTATGAAGCGGTCTGTCTAACCTGGATGGAACAGTGGGTGAAATTAGAAAATGATAAGTTACTGGGGTTAGAAGGCCATGATTGTAGATTTGGTTGGCATGCATATTTATGGTATGACAAAACAAAAATGGATAGCTTTTTTAAGCTTCATGTGGTAAGAAAAGCACTATTTGTGGTATGGATGAGGTATAAAAAATACTTTTGTGATGTAAGACCATTGTGGATTGTACCAGTGGAAGTGTTAACATCTTACTCAAGACATAGAGATAAAGATTGGTTGCCATATAAAGATCTAATTAAAAAAGTGGGAACAGAATGGGTAATGAAAAAGCAGAATGAAATTGAATATGATTATGAATGGCTGAAATATATGCAGATTTTTGACCTTTTTAGATCAGACAAAAGAAACTATGGTTTTAGAGAGGAAAAAAATGAGATTGAAATGATTTGGGAGAGTGAAGGGGGAAAAAATATCTCTAAAATGTATAAAGTGTTACTAAAATGGTATACTGAAGATGAGACTGTAAAAGGGCAAATGATAAAATGGGCGATAAATATGAATAAGGAAGTGTCTATTGAAACCTGGGAATATTTGTGGAAAAATTCTATTAAGATATCGCCTTGTACCAATGTTAGAGAGAATTGTTATAAAATGATGTATAGGTGGTACATGACTCCGAAAAAAATTGCAAATATGAACCAGAATATGTCAAATAAGTGTTGGAAATGCAAGAGCCATGAAGGCTCATTTTATCATATGTGGTGGACTTGTGAGAAAGCAGTTGACTTTTGGACAAAAGTCCACAAAGAAATGCAAAAAATTCTGAAATGCTCTTTCAAAAAGGCACCGGAAATTCTGCTTTTGGGACTGAAAATGGAAGAAGTCAATACAACTAAAAAGACTCTATTCTGGTACTTAATCACAACAGCGAGAATGATTTATGCACAATTTTGGAAAACAGAGAAAGTGCCAGAAATTGAAGACTGGATACAAAAAGTTCTGTTCATGGCAGAGATGGATAAAATTACGAAGAAGTTGAATAATAAAGAAGACGACGTGTTTTTTCAAGAATGGAGTGACTTTAAAATATATCTGGAAAAGAACTGGGATGTGAAACAAAACTTAATATGTTTAGATCAATATTAAGTCAAATGATGTTATCTTTAGATTGTAATGATAAGAAATTGATATAGTTGATGATATGAAGTAATTTGGAGCAGGGGTGGAAGTATTGCGGGAAGCCACTGGAGGGAGGGGAGGAATTGGGAATGGGGTAGACAATTGATAGAATGAAATGATTTAATTTCATATGTTGTATTCCTGAGAAAATAAAAATTTGTTTACCAAAAAAAAAAAGACTGTAGCCTAAAAAATTCGGCATCTCCTGCCGAGTTTCTTTGTTCTCCCTTGCGCAACTGAGATGGATTAACTTCCAGGGTGAACGATTCCTCAATGGTCAAAGTTGGCCCGTGAAAGCAGAAAGCAGAGAAAAGGCTCGGGCCCAAACCACCAGCGAGATGACCTCATCTCATCGTTGAATGCAGAGATTCTCCAGCACCGCTTCAGAGCATAAGCAGAATAAGGTCCAGATCTCTGCCCCAAGGAACTTACAATACAAAGGTTGGCAGTAGGGTGACAGCAAAGGACCCAGAAGCAGAGAACCCATCCCTCTTCTATGTCAGGCTGCTAACATGGCTCAGCTGTGGGGAAACTGACCTCAGAGTAACAGCCGTTTGGCTCTGAACAGCCTCAGAGTAACAGAGTAACAGCGGTTTGATAAGATGTGGGTGCTTACCCCTCAGTGTTAAGTGCTGCCAATTCACTTCCGATGTTCGGCAACACTATGAATTAATGACCTCCAAAGCATCCTATCATTGACCGCCTTGCTTAGAGAGCCAGTTTGGTTTGGTGGTTAGGAGCCTGGACGCTAATGCGGGAAAACCTGGTTTGATTCCCCACTCCTCCACATGCAGCTGCTGGGTGACCCTGGGTCAGGCACAAGTTCTCTCAGAGCTGTTCTGGAAAGAGCCGTTTCTGCCAGAGCTCTCTCAGCCCCACCTACCTCACCGGCAATGTTCCCTCTAAGCGGTGGAGTCTTGTGAGCAAAAATTCTACTTTGTGAGCTACTGGCATTCAAGTTGTGAGTGAAGCAATTTGGCTACTGCATAAATTAGTCTGCTCTGGAGCCATCCTTCCTGTGCGGAGACGAAAATCTGTGAGCCGGAGGCTAAAAAACTGTGGGCTAGCTCACACTAACTCAGCTTAGAGGGAACACTGCCTGTGAGGTAGGTAGGGCTCAGAGAGCTCTTTCAAGAACTGCTCCTGAGAGAATAGCTCTGAAAGAACTTTTGACTGCGCAGGTAACAGGACTGTACTGTAACGGAACAGTTCAGAAAGAAGCTTTGGTGACACAATAGGGACTGCAGACTATACTGCGACACTATGTCTGTTGCTGTAAGTACACTCCTTGTAGGTAATTTCTGCATTGTTTAACATGAAAATGTTTAAATGCTGCAGTGGTTACGAGCGCAGACTCAAATCTGGGAGAACCAGGTTCGATTCCCCACTCCTCCACATGCAGCTGCTGGTGTGACCTTGGGTCAGTCACAAGTTCTCTCAGAGCTGTTCTTGAAAAAGAGTAGTTTCTGTCAAGAGCTCTCTCAGCCCCACCTACCTCACAGGGTGTCTGTTGTGGGGAGGGGAACGGGAAAGGAGTTTGTAAGCCGCTCTGAGACACCTTCAGGTGGTAAAGGGTGGGGTATAAATCCAGTCTCTTCTCTTCTCTCTTGCAAGCCAAAGACCGTGAGTTCCTGTACCGAGTCAGTCCGTCTCATGTTGGGTCTTCTTTTTCCAACTGCCTTCAACTTTTCCTAGCATTATTCTATTTTTCTTTCCCATCCCCTACTAGGGGGAGAGCCAGTTTGGTGTAGTGGTTAAGGGCGCGGACTCTAATCTGGGAGAACCGGGTTTGATTCCCCACTCCTCCACTTGCACCTGGCTGGATGACCTTGGGAAAGCCATAGTTCTGATAAGAGCTGTTCTTGAAAAAGAGCCATTTCTGTCAAGAGCTCTCTCAGCCCCACCCACCTCACAGGGTGTCTGTTGTGGGGAGGGGGAGGGAAAGGAGTTTGTCAGCCACTCTGAGACTCCTTTGGGTAGAGAAGGGCGGGGTATAAATCCAATATCTTCTCTTCTCTTCTCCTATTAGGTCTTGATCCCTTCCCTTCCCTTCTGACCACTGCTACTCCCTTTTTAAAAAAAGAGAGAGAGAGAGATCTCCAAATGATGGATCTTCCCAGTTGCCAGCCTCCAGGTGGGGCCAGGAGATTCTCAGAATTAGGACTGATCACCAGGCAACCGGAGAAAATGGCTGCTTTGGAGGATGGACTCTTTGGCATTGCACCCCACGGAAGTCCCTCCCTTTCGCTAGCCCCGCCCTCTCCAGGCTCCATCCCCCAAATCTCCTGGAAGTTCCCAACCCAGAGTTGGTAACCCTACTCAGGTTTATGTATCTGGGCATTTAGATGGCTTCCACAGGCTGTTCCTCCATCGGTGACTATGAGCCATGATAGTTAAATAGAACCTCCATGTTCAGAGGCAGTGTACCCCTGCATACCAGATGCTGGCTCCTAGGAGTAACCAGAATGCTATATAAGAAGTTAAGAACAGCCCTGCTGGATCAGACCAGTGATCCATCTAGTCCAGCCTCCTGCCTCACACAGGGACCAACCATTTACCATGGAGGAGAGGGAGGAGGAGGAGGAAGAAGAAGAGGAGAAGGAGGAGGATATTGGATTTATACCCCACCCTTCACTACCCGAAGGAGTCTTAGAGGGGTTTACAATCTCCTTTTTCTTCCCCTCCCCACAACAGACACCCAATGAACAGTGTTCCCTCTAAACTGAGTTAGTGTGAGCTAGCTGACAGTTTTTTAGCCTCCGGCTCACACATTTTTGTCTTAGCTCAGGGAGGATGGCTCCAGAGCAAACTGATTTAGGCAGTAGCCAAATCACTCACCCACAACTTTAATGCCAGAAGCTCACAAAGTAGAATTTTTGCTCACAGGACTCCACAGCTTAGGCTAAGAGAGCTCTTTCCAGAACTGTCCTTGAGAGAACAGCTCTGACAGAACTTGTGACTGACCCAAGGTCATGCCAGCAGCTACATGTGGAGGAGTGGGGAATCAAACCCGGTTCTCCCAGATTAGAGTCCAGACTGACTCTCAACAGGACATGGAGGCTGAGGCCTTCCCTTGATGTTGCCTCCTGGCACTGAGGTTCTAGACAGTCCTTTGGTCTAGTCCAGGGCTGGGTTGTTCTGGCTCACGGTTGGGTCTCCAGCCTATATTTAGGGATCGTTTTTGTCGCTCTCTCTCCAGGGCAGAAGGAAAGAAAGAAGCATTGAGGGGGGAAATGCTCCCCAGCTAGCAGTTGGCACTGTCTTCTCGAACGTGTCCCATCCTGCAAAGATGAAGAGGGGGAAATCAGCCACGAATGATTTGCTAGCCCCAGGGCCAACTCCTCTTCACTACCTTGGTAGAGTGGGTGTGTCCACAGAGGGACGCTTGCCAGAGCCAAACTCCAGTAAACAATTGAGCAAGATTTCTGCTGACATGGAAATATGCCCCTCCCGTAGGCAATTTGCACTTCCCTCCCCTGCTGGGGCTGGTTTGGAGAGCAGTTGGTCCAGATAATGCCCCTGTATAAATCGATGGTGCGTCCTCATTTGGAGTACTGTGTGCAGTTCTGGTCACCACACCTCAGAAAGGATATTATAGCATTGGGGAAAGTGCAGAAAAGGGCAACTAGAATGATAAAAGGGTTGGAACACTTTCCCTATGAAAAAAGGTTAAAACGCTTGGGGCTCTTTAGTGTGGACAAATGACGGCTGAGGGGTGACATGATCGAGGTTTACAAGCTTACGCATGGGATAGAGCAGGTCAAGAAAGAAGTCCTTTTCTCCCTTTCTCACAATACAAGAACTCGTGGGCACTCCATGAAATTGCTGAGCAGTCGGGTTAGAACGGATAAAAGGAAGTCCTTCTTCACCCAAAGAGTGATTAACACATGGAATTCAGTGCCACAGGAGGTGGTGGCGGCTACAAGCATGGACGGCTTCAAAAGGGAATTAGATAGGCATATGGAGCAGAGGTCCATCAGTGGCTATTAGCCACAAGGTATAGATAGGGACTCTGGGGCAAGTGATGCTCTGTCATCTTGGTGCTTGGGGGGGGGTCAACAGTGGGAGGGCTTCTAATGTCCTGGCCCCACTGGTGGACCTCCTGATGGCACTGGTATTTCTGGCCACTGTGGGATACAGAGTGTTGGACTGGATGGGCCTTTGGCCTGATCCAACATTGGCTTCTCTTAAGTTCTTATGTTCTTATAATGCAGAAAGGGGGAGTCATTTCTCCTTAAGAACATAAGAATATAAGTTCTGGAGGGACTTTAGAAAGGACATCTTTTGCCCCATTCTGCATTGTTCCCAGTCAGTCCCACTATCCCAAGATGGCAATGGAAGCCTAAGAAGCATCTATAGTTTCCAGCATGTTTCATCTGTTTGTGCTGGCGTCGTAGCCACATCCCTTCCTTGAGAGGAACCACCTAGCCAGAATGATTCATGTTCTCGTGCGGGGGTGGCCAAACTTGCTGAATGTAACAGCCATACAGAATAAACATCAACTGTCTGAGAACCGCAAGACATGAACAAATATTATACACACATTTTTATTGAAAAATAAGCAAATTTGCTTTTTACTAACATTAAATTAGACTGTGTGAAAGAGCCACATGGAGCTCCCGGGCTGCAGTTTGGCCGTCCCTGCTCTAGTGCCAAAGAGCAAGATAGCTGCCATGTGCTATCTGTTCAGGGATGGGATGGGGCACGTTGGTAGAGTATCAACCTGGCATGCAGAAGGTCCCAGGTTCAATCCCCGGCATCTCCAGTTAAAAGGATCAAGCAGCAGGTGATGTGGAAGACCTCCGCCTGAGACCCTGGAGAGCTGTAAAGAGGGGCCGTGGCTGAGTGGAAGAGCCTCTGCTTGGCAGGCAGAAGGCCCCAGGTTCAATCCCCGGCATCTCCAGTTAAAAGGATCAAGCAGCAGGTGATGTGGAAGACCTCCGCCTGAGACCCTGGAGAGCTGTAAAGAGGGGCCGTGGCTGAGTGGAAGAGCCTCTGCTTGGCAGGCAGAAGGCCCCAGGTTCAATCCCCGGCATCTCCAGTTAAAAGGATCAAGCAGCAGGTGATGTGGAAGACCTCCGCCTGAGACCCTGGAGAGCTGTAAAGAGGGGCCGTGGCTGAGTGGAAGAGCCTCTGCTTGGCAGGCAGAAGGCCCCAGGTTCAATCCCCGGCATCTCCAGTTAAATGGACCAAGTAGTAGGTGATGTGTAAAATCTTTGCCTGAAACCCTGGAAAGCTGCTGCCGGTCTGAGACAGTAGTAACCTCCGTGGACCAATGGTGGGAGGAGCTGTGTCTCAGTGGAAGAGCCTTTGCAGAAGGTCCCAGATTCAATCCACGGCATCTCCACTTTAAACGATGAGGTAGCAGATGATGTGAAAGACCTCTACTCAAGACCCTGGAGAACTCCTGCCAGTCTGAGTAGACAATAGTGACCTCAATGGACTGATGGGCTGATTCACTATAAGGCAGCTTCGTGCATGTGTTGGGGAGGGGTTGTGTCTAGGGATGGGCACGAACTGAACCGCAAAGCAAAATTCATTACGAACCTCGCCCTATTCGTAGTTTATGAAGTCAACTTCGCGGAGAGCGGCTGGGCACGAATTTTCCACGAACGTTCACATTGTTCGTGGAGGTCCGTGCTGGTTCGTGAGTGGATATATTCCGAGACAGACTGTCTCCAGTCAATCGAAACGTTTACAAAACTTCAAATCAACAACTTGGAGGGCAAGTAGAGGAGCATCCCGGTGAGGCCCCCTGCAACTTTGATGTCTTTGAGAGCCAGTTTGGTGTAGTGGTTGAGAGCGCGGACTCTAATCTGGGAGCACCGGGTTTGATTCCCCACTCCTCCACTTGCACCTGGCTGGATGACCTTGGGCAAGCCGTAGCTTTGATAAGAGCTGTCCTTGAAAAAGAGCAGTTTCTGTCAGAACTCTCTCAGCCTCACCTACCTCCCTGGGTGTCTGTTGTGGGGTAAAGGTAAAGGTTCCCTTGCTTGAAAGCCAGTCGAATCCGACTCTAGGGTTGCGGTGCTCATCTCCGTTTCAAAGCCAAAGAGCCAGCGCTGTCCGAAGACGTTTCCATGGTCATGTGGCCGGCATGACTAAACACCAAGGCGCACGGAACGCTGTTACCTTCCCACCGAAGTGGTACCTATTTATCTACTTGCAATTTCTTGCTTTCGAACTGCTAGGTTGGCAGTAGCTTGAACTAGAGACGGGAGCTCACTCCGTCATGTGGCACCCGGGTCTCGAACCTTCCACAGCCTGCAGTTCAGCGTCTTAACCACTTGAGCCACCGCAGCTCCTCTGTTGTGGGGAGGGGAAGGGAAAAGAGTTTGCAAGCCGCTCTGAGACACCTTTGGGTAGTGAAGGGTGGGGTATAAATCCAATCTCTTCTTCTTCTTCTTCTTCTTCTTCTTCTTCTTCTTCTTCTTCTTCTTCTAGCTTGCGCAGGATTAGTCATTTTGATAGATGCAGGCTCAGGAGATTCAGGAGTGTATAGAGCGGATCCTGTGCAAGCTAGAGACACCAGACTCACAGTGGACCTCCCCGCTTCCCCAGAAAGCACTTTCCTGGGGGCACCTTCTTGGGGGGGGGCTAAATTGGACCCTGTAAATCCAATCCTGACCAAACTCAGAGGGCAGGTAGAAGAGAATCAGACGGAGCTGCTCAGTGAGCTTAGTGTCTCTAGCACACTGGGGGGCTTTTCTACAGGGCCACAAGCCAAACCAGTTTGTAAGGAAGCCAAACAATTGTGACAGTCTGTGGTTCATGAATGGGGCACATCATGAACCATGAACCGAACCGCATTTTCCTGGTTCGTGTCCATCCCTTGCTGTGGCTCAGTGGCAGAGCCTCCACTTGGCATGCAGAAGGTCCCAAGTTTGCTTCTCGGCAGTCGAAAGGACCAGGCCGTTGGCGATGTGAAAGATCTCTGCTTGAGACCTTGGAGAGCCACTGCCAGTCTGTGTAGACAATATAATACTCACTTTGATGGACCAATGGTCTGATTCCGTGTGTGTTTGAGAGCCAGTCGTGTGTAGTGGTTAGGAGCGCGGACTCTAATCTGGGAGAACCGAGTTTGATTCCCCATGCCTCCGCATGCAGCAGCTGGTGTGACCTTGGGTCAGTCACAAGTTCCCTCAGAGCTGTTCTCTCAAGGGCAGTTTCTGTCAAGAGCTCTCTCAGCCCCACCTACCTCACAGGGGGTCTGCTGTGGGGAGGGGAAGGAAAAGGAGATTGTGAGCCACTCCGAGGCTCCTTCAGGTAGTGAAGGGTGGGGTATAAATCCAGCCTCCTCCTCCTCCTCCTCCTCCTCCTCTTCTCTAAAGCATCAGTTAGAACAGCCCAGGTTGTATCTTGCACTGACCACCGTGGTTTCAGCCTCGATCCTCCAGCTTTGTCCAAAACATGGCGGTCAGCCACATGCTTGCCTTCCCTCCAGACCTATGAACCACCATCAACCCCATCCCACCCCACACACACATAGTAGCTTAGCCAAGGGAAGCCCTTACAAAATATCCTCGGTGTCATGAGCACTCTAAAGCACAGCTGTTGTGTGTCGATAAGGGGTTCCTGCTCCCAAGTGTCAAGCGGCTCGGCTCTTGTCGGAGGCCCTTGTCGGGGGAGCTGGGGCTGGATACTTTCCATGCGAGAACCAGGATCCACATCAGGGTACGGGTAAGCTGTTCTGCACGCGAGAGCTGCAGACGTAGATCAAAAGCATCATAAATGGCACATGGTTCTAAGGGGGGGGAGGCGTTCCTTCCCCCCTAGAAATGCCATTACCTGCCATTCCCATGTCTCTGAGAAAGTGTGCCTGCACACGGATGCTCGTACCTTGAGCAAACCTTTGTTGGTCTTAAAAGTGCCGCTGGACTCTGACTTCGTTCTACTGCTTCAGACCAACATGGCTACCCCTAGGAGTTTAACAGTCTAAAGCAGCCCCCCCCCCCCACGTGGTGCCTGTGAGCGCCCTGGCACCCCCCTCAACACCTTGTATTTGTCTCAACATTTTCCAATTTGGAAGATGTAAAGAAACGTCTTTTGATACTGTCCATGGGGTTTTCCTTAAAGAGATGGGAGTACCAGACCACCTCACATGTCTCCTGAGAAGCCTGTATAGGGGTCAAAAAGCGACAGTTAGAACCGGATATGGAACAACTGATTGGTTTAGCATAGGAAAAGGAGTACGACAAGGATGTATATTGTCCCCTTGCTTATTTAATATATATGCAGAGTACATCATGCGAAATGCTGGCCTGGATGAATCATAAGCCGGAATTAAGATTGCTGGGGAATAGATCAACAACCTCAGATATGCAGACGATACCACTCTAATGGCAGAAAGTGAAGAGGACCTAAAGAGCCTCTTGCTCAGGGTAAAAGAGGAGAGCGCAAAAGTGGGCTTGAAGCTTAACATCAAAAAAACTAAGATCATGGCATCCGGCCCCATCACTCCTTGGCAAATAGAAGGGGAAGTCGTGGAAGTGGTGACAGACTTCACGTTCCTGGGATCCCAGATCACCGCAGACTGTGACAGCAGCCATGAAATTAAAAGACGCCTGCTCCTTGGGAGGAAAGTGATGGCGAACCTAAACAGCATGATAAAAAGTAGAGACATCACCCTGCCAACAAAAGTCCGCATGGTCAAAGCAATGGTATTCCCAGTAGTCATGTATGGCTGCGAGAGTTGGACTATAAGGAAGGCCGAGCGCCGAAGAATAGATTCTTTTGAACTATGGTGCCGGAGAAGACTCTTGAGAGTCCCTTGGACTGCAAGGAGATCAAATCAGTCAATCCTAAAAGAAATCAACCCTGACTGTTCCCTGGAAGGCCAGATAATGAAGCTGAAGCTCAAATACTTTGGCCACCCAATGAGAAGGGAGCACTCACTGGAGAAGACTCTGATGCTGGGAAAGATTGAAGGTCAAAGAAGACGGGGACGGCAAAGGATGAGATGGTGAGACAGTGTCATAGATGCAACGAACATGAAGTTGAGCAAACTTCAGAGGACGGCAGAAGACAGGAAGGCCTGGCGTGATGTGGTCCATGGGGTCGCGAAGAGTCGGACTCGACTGTGCGACTGAACAACAACAAATCCTTCTTTTCTGGTTTGTGTACCTTTCTCTCCTCGTGGGAAAAAATATTTTATACAGTCTGGAGCCAATAGTATTACTGGCACCAGACTGCATCAAAAAATATTTCAGAAGAAGAAGAGGAGGAGGAGTAGGACAAGGAGAATGAGGAGGATGAGGAGAATGAGGAGATTGGATTTATACCCCACCCTTCACTACCCAAAGGAGTCTCAGAGCGGCTTACAATCTCCTTTCCATTCCCCTCCCCACAACAGACACCTAGGTGGGGCTGAGAGAGCTCTTCCGAGGACTGTTCTTGAGAGAATAGCTCTGTGAGAGCTTGTGACTGACCCAAGGTCAGGCCAGCAGCTGCATGTGGAGGAATGGGGAATCAAACCTCCCAGATTAGAGTCTGTGCTCCTAACCACTACACCAAACTGGAGAGAAGGGTACACAACAGAAACCATTATTCAAGGGACATCTAGTTTGGACCTTGGAGGATGGTCCACGTTTCTTTAGATCTCCCAAAATGGAAAATGTTGAGAAAAATGCAAGGTTCCCCCCTCGCTAACCTTGCGCCATGGCAAAGTGATAAATTGGGCTTTCCCGGTGACATCTCTGGAGTGTTTCCTTCCTTTCCCAAGTTCCCGCAAGGGCACTGCCCTCCAGGGTCACCCTCACAATGCACGACATCGAAGCTGATAAGCTCCCCTTCAGCACACAAACAACCGTCTTCCTGGGCTGAGTGACGCACATTTGGATAATCCTGTCCATCAGGGGCCATTCACGTAATAAACTCACCGATGACTCTCTCCACAAAACACACAGATCTAAAAGAATCCCCCCCCCCATTAAAACACCACTGCCCCAGATAACTTCCATTTTGATGTATCTAAAGAACATAAGAACATAAGAGACACCAATGTTGGATCAGGCCAAAGGCCCATCCAGTCCAACACTCTGTGTCACACAGTGGCCAGAAATACCAGGTGCCGTCAGGAGGTCCACCAGTGGGGCCAGGACGTTAGAATGTCCAATTCCCCACGCATTCGAAATAAATCCACGTTTGGAAACAAAGTCAAATTTATTCTAAAGCGATGGTTAGATCAGGAACACAAGAATTGTTAGGAATAACTACAGACCCAAGAGGGTAACATAATAACGCACCTTGAATCAGGTGAGGGCCAATGAGCCCAATTCCCGCTGGCGGGAATGTAGATAAAACGAGCGCCCAATTCCTTGGGAACACAACGGTTTTACAACATAAACACGAGTTCAGTTCTCAGGCTTCGAATACATAACAAGCAAAGCAATGCCATAACTCCATCCCACCTCCAGCTGGTAACCTTGAGCAGTTCCGCAGATGCAGCAAGCAAAAGAAAGTAAACACCTACAGAGGAGGGCACAGGGGGGGAAGGGACAGATCACAATGCAATGCTACAATGTAACAAAACCCTTAATGGCAGCTTGCTGACATAGAAGCCCTCCCACTGTTGCCCCCCCCCCCCAAGCACCAAGAAGACAGAGCATCACTTCCCCCAGAGCCCCAGGGCGCATGCACACGAAAGCATGTACCTTGAATAAAACTTCATTGGTCTTAAAGGTGCCACTGAACACGAACTTTGTTCCGCTCCAGATATACCCATTGTTCCTGGATGATATCTTTGCACAATCCGTTGTTCATTCTACAAAATTCTCTTACACAACACGGTGCTGGAGCACTCCCCACACAGACACAGGCAAATGCACAAACCGCTGCCAGAGATTAATACAGATACCCTCTATATGCAGGTAACATCTTTCTCACTAGCTTTAGCCGATCTAAAAGGTCTTCGGTGGGTTCCGTCCATCTCCGCATCCTACGATTTCCGAGCCCTCGCAGAATATTTGCTTTGAGGATCTAAGGACTAAAGAAGACACCCGTGTGACTCTGAAAACTCGGCTACAGTTTTGGAAAGATGAGTTGGTCCAATCATAGAATCATAGAATGTTAGAGTTGGAAGGGACCTTGCAGGTCATCTAGTCCAACCCCCTTACCTGTTTGGTTCTGGGGATTTTTTTTTCTGGCATTGGGTTGCCAAGTCTGGGTTGGGAAATTCCTGGAGATTTTGGGGGAGGGGAGCCTGTGGAGGGCGGGGGTTGGAGAAGGGAGAGACCTCGTAGGGTATAATGCCAGAGGCCACCCTCCAAAGCAATAGGGTTGCCAACCTCCAGGTCATCTGCAGACCAATATTAACACTGGTCTGCAGATGACCGAGATCAGTTCCCTGAGAAAATGGCGGCTTTGGAGGATGGATTCTATGGCATTACAGCCCACTGAGGTCCCTCCTGTCCCCAAACCCTGCCCTCCCCAGGTTCTGCCTCCAAAATCTCCAGGAATCTCCCACCCAGAACCCTAGGCCCAGACAAAACCACTCCAACCAGTATGGAACCACAGGAAGGACTGATCCCTCTTTAATCCTGTAGCTGCTGAGCAAGGTGGGCTTTCATGTTGTTGCCCTGCAAGAGCCTTACGCAGCACCTATAAGGCTATGGACTGTAACTGTAAGCTGGACTGTATAATTAGCAGGGGTCATTTCCTGCAGGAGCGCACAGGAGCGGAGCTCCGGCAGTATAGAGCCCAGGGGGCGGGCATATGCAGCAAGCCCCACCCCCTGCTCCCAGCAGCCCTCAGTCAGAGCAAGAAGCAGCCAGGTAAGTTGCAGAGGGGGGCCCCCCGGCCCCCTTGGTCCAAAACAGTCCAGTGGCACCTGTAAGACCAAGTTTTTTTCAGGTACAAGCTCTCCCTCCTCTGCGAGGACAGATCTGTGCATTCCCCCCCCCCCCCCCCCGATAGCTAGCAATCCAAAAGAGTCCAGTGGAGCCTGAGCAGTGGGTGTTGCCTTCTGACACACTTCCAGTGATGTCAGGGGGCGTGGCATATGCAAATAAGTTATGCTAATACGTTATGCTAATGAGCTCCTGCACCTCTTTTTCTATGAAATGACCCCTGATAATAAGTGTGCCAGGGATTGGACTGTGCGGTAGCCCAAGGATGGTATCAACCTCCTGGACTGTAGACACATGCCCCGCTGAGGGAAGCCTCAGAGTCCAACCCCCTGCACTCTGCAGGAGCATAGCCGAAAGATAGCCCTACAACATACCTGAAAGATGGCCGTCTAGCCTCCGCTTGAAAACGTCCAGCGAAGGAGCCTCCACCACCTCCCGAGGCAGTCCGTTCCACTGCTCAACCACTCTGACGGTTAGGACGTTTTTCCCGATATTTAGCCGGTAACGACTCCCTTGCAATTTCCACCCACTAGATCTAGTCTTGCAATCCAGAGCAAGAGAGAAGAGATCTGCTCCATCTTCTACATGACAGCCCTTCAAATAATTTCCTTTGTCTTTCCAAAGGTGTCACGATTAGTTGAATGTCTTTGCAATTGCCCAACCATTAATCCCGTTCTCCCAGTAATCTCCTGACCATTAGTAACTGGGTTTTTCTAGAATTCCTCGGGACTATGTGGCTTGGTGGTACATGCCCCAAGCCACTTTTAGGGTATATAATAAGAGCTTCTGCCCATTGCCCCCCCTCTCTCTTCCTACCTACCTGACCCACCATATCTTGCTGACTCCATTCATAGCGCTGTCTGGAGACTACCAGTCTACCGCTGGCCAACAAATGACCCCTTCACTAGTAGTTCCCCTATTTTCACTGCAGGATCGCCTCATCATGTCATACAGTTAAAGTATCACCTCAGTCAATGATACCTTCCTGCTAATACAACTGTCACTGTACCTTTTCTGTCGAAGATGCTTAGCTCTGTATTGATTGAGTGTGTGATTGTTTTTATATTGTAAGTGTGTGAGAATTATTAGTAAAAGAAGGCCCCGTTCACATGGAGGATTTGCCGCGCTAAAGGCACGAATGTCAGGTGGATTTTCGGGGTGTGATCACACCGCAACATAAAGGCATGAATGTCTGGTGGATTTTCGGGGTGCGATCACACCGCAACATCTGGGAAGCGTGGTGCACCCGTGGCCAACCCGTGGCGTCCCGCCGAAGATGCACAGTAAAAAACTACCTTGGAAAGTGCACAAGTATCCAGAAAACGAGGGGCAGGGGCGGGTGTCTGATCACGGGAGCGCTAGTATCCCATGGCATCCGGCACCCGTCCAAGTCCCGTCACAAACCAGATGTTTTTGTAAGCGCATGCACACAAATACATAACTTAAAGCAGTGCTGCTCCGCAGAACTGCGCATGCGCACAAACGCAAAACACTTGCCGCACAGCTTCTTTGCCACGCTGCAGCATCACCATGTGATTGCCAGCTAACAGCCTAAGCGCAAAGACTCAGGAGACTGTGTGATCGGGCTACCGTGCTTTATTTTGCTTTGGGGCAAACAGCCACACCTCCCCCTTACGTTATCTGACCCATGTGACTGGGGCCGAAATCATTCTATTAGAGATCTATTCTGGGGGTCTGGATGAATTGGACTCCGGTATACACGGGTTATTGCTGCCTTTATTATAGCCACTGCCATTTAGTATTCAGAGCCCCCCATCTTATTAATAATTAAGGCAATTTGGCTAACAGTGTGCAAGCACCGTATATCCATCCGTGCTTGCCCCTCTCAAGATGCTTGATTCATGCGCAGGACTCCGAGTACAGACCTGCCAGGAAACTACGTCCTGCGATTACAACATCGGAGAGTGTTTTTGCTACTTCATTTGTTCGTCAGCTTCACCTGAGATGCCTCCAGTGCTGTTCAGTTATTGCGAGCAGGTGCTGCAGTTACATCTTAAGATGACGGAGCGGCCTGGATTTTCGGATGGTGATCGATGCCTGCAGCGTAAGCCCTTCCTGTGATTAGCTGAAGAAGGCCCTGCAAGGAGAGAAGTGACCAGGAAATGTGTCATTCCCTGGCAGGAGGCGGGAGAGAAGGAGGGAAACCCAGTTTGGTGGGTTGGGTGAAAGGTCTCCTCCCTTAGTCACCTCCTTTAAACCCTTTCTCTAGGATTGTCAACCCCCAGTGGCGATCAGCATTTCCCTGGGCGTGTTAAGAAAGGGCCACGAGAACTAAGCACTGAGGCAACCCTTCCCGGCCTCCCTCTCATGATCTGCCTAAGTTCACAGAATCAGCACTGCTGTCCGATGGCCATCTAGCCTCTGTTTGAAAACCTCCAAAGAAGGAGAGCCCACTACCTCCTGAGGAAGCCTGTTCCACTGAGGAACTGCTCTGTCAGGAAGTTCTTCCTGATGTTCAGCCGAAAACACTTCTGATTCAATTTCAACCCATTGGTTCTGGTCCAACCTTCTGGGGCAACAAAAAACAACTCCGCCCCATCCTCTCTAGGACAGCCCTTCAAGTACTTGAAGATAGTTATCATATCACCTCTCAGTCGTCTCCTCTCCAGGCTAAACATACCCAGCTCCTTCAACCTTTCTTCATAGGACTTGGTCTCCAGTCCAGACCCCTCACCATCTTCGTTGCCCTCCTTTGGACACGTTACAGCTTGTCTGTATCCTTCTTAAATTGTGGTGCCCAAAACTGAACATAATACTCTATAGGTGAGGTCTAATCAGAGCAGAGTGATGTGATACCATCACTTCACATGTTCTGGACTCTATACTTCTGCTGATACAGCCCAAAATTGCATTTGCCTTTTTAGCTACCACATCACACTGCTGACTTATCTTCAGTGTATGTTCTACTAAGACTCCTGGATCCTTTTTGCACATACTACTGCCAAGACAAGTCTCCCCCATCCTATAATTATGCATTTGATTTCTCCTAGCCAAATGCAGAACTTTGAATTTATCCCCACTGAAATTCATTTTATTTAATTTAACCTAGTTTTCCAGCCTGTCAAGATCATCCTGTATCCTGACTCTGTCTTCTACCGTATTTGCTACCCCTCCCAATTTAGTATCATCTGCATATTTAATAAGCATTCCCTCTATTCCTTCTGATCAGATTTTACATAGTATTTTAGGAGTCTGTGCTATTTTATACTGTTGTTTTAAGTGGTTTTAATTGTATTATGGCCCCAGTCACACGGAGATTTTGCTGCGCAAAAAGGCATGAATGTCGGGTGGATTTTCGGGGCGCGATCACACCACAACATCTGGGAGGCGTAGCACGCCCGTGGCCAACCTATGGTGTCCCGCCAAAGATGCGGAGTTGAAAAGTACCAAGGAAAGTGCACTAGTATCCGGAAAACGCACGGCACAGGTGGGTGTCTGATCGCGGGAGCTCTAGTATCCCGTGGCATCCAGTGCCCGTCCACATTCTGTCACAAACCGGGTGTTTTTCCGGGTGTTTTTTGTAAGCGCATGCACACAAACACGAAACTGAAAGCAGTGCTACTCCGCGGAACTGCGCATGCGCACAAATGCGAAACGTTGGTGTGATCGTGCCGCGCCGCTTCTTTGCCACGCTGCGGCATCGCCGTGTGATTGCCAGCTAACAGCCGAAGCACGGAGACTCGGGGGACCGTGTGATCGGGCTACCGCGCTTTATTTTGCTCCATGGCGAACAGCCACACCTCCCCCCCCCCCCCCGCGTTATCTGGCCTGCATGACCGGGGCCCATATATTGTATTTATATATTGATGGAACCCGCCGTGAGCTTGCTCGCAGGGCGGGTGGGATACAAGTCCAAATAAATAAATAAAATATTATCCAAAAAGGATCTTTTCTACTCCGCCCAATGCATGCCTGTAGCGCTGCCGTTGGAATTGCCAGTGGTAGCCACGACAGCAGCCTAATAGCCTAGCCTAGCTTGGTCTTCTCAGAGCTTGGAAGCTAAGCAGAGTCCACCACAGGTAGTACTTGGATGGGAGCCCACTAAAGAAGTCCAGTTGTTGCTTTGCCAAGGAACGCAATGGAAAACCACCTCTGCTAGTCTCTTGCCTTGAAAACCCCGTGACCCTGGGTTGCCCTGACGACACACGGGTATCATTATTAAGTAGCTATGATAGACAACGGAGAGTCCCTAAGAGTTCCTAAGCCCCTGAAGCCTGTTATCTTAAGCCTGGCCCTTGTTATCCTAATCAGAAACTGAGAGGGAGGTAACCAGGCGGGAGTTTCCAGCAGCCCATCCTCCCAAAGGTTGGTTGCTGTGCTGCCCCCGGCCAGCGTTAATGTACCTTTAAGAGTAGTCACACAACAAAGAAAGCAAAACTGGGGCCAATATAGAACCAATAATACACTCTAAAACATAAGTAGTATGCTGAATACAATTACTTTATATTAGATAGTTACTATTAAGTGTACAAAATTTCCCCAAACATTTACAAAGACAAGATAATACAATAGAATGTCAGTAGCTGCCAACAGCACCAAGATATCAGTGGAATTCCTAAACAGTTACTGTTGGCAGTCAAAAGAGTATAAGGCTTATTAAGCTAAAAGCTACTGGAGCTTGACGAAGCAGCCAGCTTGTACTTGGTTTTGTCTAATGACTTCCTCATAAGCAGCTTAACTGATGTTGTATACAAGTTTTCTTAATATGTGTAATTTCCTGGTTTTTAAGATACTTCTCTAGAGTTGCTACCTTTAATATAGGGACTAGCCCTTATTTCCTTGGACCATATCTCATATGGGACCTGTCCTTGATAGACTAAGCTTCGTAGCCAAGGTTGCACCTGGGAATTGGAGTCCACAGTTAGGGGTCCCAGAAGCTTCCCTCTGACTGGCTCATCAAGAGTAATTTCCTGAGCTCAGAGGCGCAAAGATAGGAGTTTTAGTGTTCTTTTCCGTTTCTTTGTCCATCAACCCTTACCGCAAGGAGAAGGGGAAGCCCATCTCTTTTCTCACCACGGCCACAGGATTGACCTAGATCAGAAAGATGTAACTACTCTACCCAGCTATCAGCCTGATTGTGAGCAGTGTTCCCTCTAAGCTGAGTTAGTGTGAGCTAGCTCACAGTTTTTTAGCCTCCAGCTCACACATTTTTGTCTAGGCTCAGGAAGGGATGGCTCCAGAGCAAACAAATTTATTCCATAGCCAAATCGCTTGCTCACAGCTTTAATGCCAGTAGCTCACAAAGTAGAATTTTTGCTCACAAGACTGCACGGCTTAGAGGGAACATTGATTGTGAGTAAATGATCTTCTGAATGCATGTGGAGTTACATAAAGACGATTTAAGCTCTCTTCAGTGGCTGTGCGTTGACTCACACCTGGAAAAGCGTTTGCCTCAGCTGCCAGCTCAGGCTAGACTCACGCTAGACAGGACAGTTGCCTTCCATAGTTTTGCAATGACTTGCCGTCGTCAAACAGTCTCCAAGGGTCACCCCACACGGAATAAACCTGTAACTTATCTTTCTCACAGGTCCAAAGCCATGACAGCTACTGCTAGGTCAGCCGATTATTTGTTGGTTGGAACCACACATCATCGGATATTGCGCCCTCGCAGTCATTCGCTACCTGGTTTTTCCAGTCCACCCGGGATAAATCCAGGAGTTGAATTATTACGATAGAGCAATACCCAATGACATGGCGATCCTACCTCTACCATGACAAGCTATATGTAGCAATCCACGATATACTCAAGGAGACCTGTTCAGAACTGCTGGGACGCCATAAATTGCACTCTAACAGGAGTGGTTTACATGTTCAGGATGGACAAAAGGAAATACTACGTGACACAGAGAGTGATTCAAATGTGGAATTCGCCCCCAGAGGATGCCATGACGGCCAAAGGCACAGATGGCTTTAAAAGGGGATTAAATAGATTAAATTAACTTTAAAAGGGGTAATTTCTCTGATATGAGGGGACACGTGGGGAGGAAACTGAAAGGAAAAGTAGAAAGGGTCAAAACAATTGGGGAAGCTTGGGATCTATTTAAAACTACCATCCTAGAAGCTCAAAAATATATATATTCCGCAGGTTAGGAAAGGCACAAACAGGTATAGGAAAAAGCCTGCATGGTTAACAAACAGAGTAATGGAGGCTGTAAAAAGTAAAAAGAATTCCTTTAAGCAGTGGAAAGCTAGTCACAGTGAGGCTGATAAAACGGAACACAGGCTATGGCAAATAAAATGCAAGTCTGAGGTCAGGCAGGCAAAAAGGGAATATGAGGAGCATATAGCAAAAAACGTAAAAACCAACAATAAAACTTTCTTCAAATACATTAGAAACAGGAAACCAGCCAGGGAGGCAGTGGGGCCCTTGGACGACCAAGGGGTAAAAGGAGTATTGAAGGATGATAGGGAAATGGCTGAGAAGCTAAATGCATTTTTTGCCTCCGTCTTCACTGTGGAAGATGAGAAGTGCTTGCCCACTCCAGAACCACTGATTTCAGGAGGGGTGTTGAAAGACCTGAGTCAGATTGAGGTGACGAGAGAGGAGGTCCTAAAACTGATAGACAACTTAAAAACTGAAAAATCACCAGGCCCAGATGGCATACATCCGAGAGTTCTGAAAGAACTCAAATGTGAACTTGTAGATCTCCTGACAAAGATATGTAATCTTTCCTTAAAATCTGCCTCCATTCCTGAGGATTGGAAGGTAGCTAATGTCACTCCCATCTTTAAAAAGGGTTCCAGAGGAGATCCGGGAAATTACAGGCCAGTCAGTCTGACGTCGATACCGGGTAAATTGGTGGAAACCATTATTAAGGAAAGAATTAGTAGGCACATAGATGAACAAAACCTATTGAGGCAGACTCAGCACGGTTTCTGTAAGGGAAGATCTTGTCTCACTAACCTGTTAGTGTTCTTTGAGGGGGTGAACAAACATGTGGACAAGGGGGATCCAATAGATATTATTTACCTTGACTTCCAGAAAGCTTTTGATAAAGTTCCTCATCAAAGGCTCCTAAGTAAGCTCAAAAATCATGGGATAGAAGGACAAGTCCTTTTATGGATCAAAAACTGGCTAGTTCATAGAAAACAGAGAGTGAGTGTAGGTGGGCAATTTTCTCAGTGGAGGGTGGTAAGCAGTGGGGTACCGCAGGGATCAGTACTTGGTCCACTGCTTTTTAACTTGTTCATTAATGATTTGGAGATGGGAGTAAGCAGTGAAGTGGCTAAATTTGCGGATGATACAAAGTTGTTCAGGGTGGTGAAAACCAGTGAGGATTGTGAGGCACTCCAAGGGGATCTGTCAAGGATGGGCGAGTGGGCGTCAACATGGCAAATGGGGTTCAATGTGGCCAAGTGCAAGGTGATGCACATTGGAGCCAAAAATCCTAAATATAAATACACATTGATGGGGTCTGAACTGGCAGAGACTGAGCAAGAGAGAGATCTTGGAGTTGTAGTGGATAACTCACTGAAAATGTCGAGACAGTGTGTGACTGCAATAAAGAAGGCCAATGCTATGCTGGGGATTATTAGGAAGGGTATTGAAAACAGATCAGCCAATATAATAATGCCCCTATATAAATCAATGGTGAGACCTCATTTGGAATACTGTGTGCAGTTCTGGGCACCACACCTTAAAAAGGATATTATAGCTTTGGAAAAAGTGCAGAAAAGGGCAACTCGAATGATAAAAGGGTTGGAACACTTTCCCTATGAGGAAAGGTTAAAGCGCTTAGGGCTCTTTAGCTTGGAGAAAAGACGACTGAGGGGTGACATGATCGAGGTTTATAAGATTATGCATGGGAAAGAGCAGGTAAAGAAAGAGGTACTTTTCTCCCTTTCTCACAATACAAGAACTCGTGGGCACTCCATGAAACTGCAGAGCGGTCGGGTTAGAACGGATAAAAGGAAGTACTTCTTCACCCAAAGAGTGATTAACACATGGAATTCACTGCCACAGGAAGTGGTGGGTGCTACAAGCATGGACGGCTTCAAAAGGGAATTAGATAAGCATATGGAGCAGAGGTCCATCAGTGGCTATTAGCCACAAGGTATAGCTAGGGGCTCTGGGGCAAGTGATGCTCTGTCTTCTTGGTGCTTGGGGGGGGGGTCAACAGTGGGAGGGCTTCTAATGTCCTGGCCCCACTGCTGGACCTCCTGATGGCACTGGTATTTCTGGCCACTGTGTGACACAGAGTGTTGGACTGGATGGGCCTTTGGCCTGATCCAACATTGGCGTCTCTTATGTTCTTATGTTCTTAAATGTAGGAGCAGGACCAGGGTACTTTAATCCATCAGGGAACAAGCATGGATGGCTTCAAAAGGGAATTAGATAAGCATATGGAGCAGAGGTCCATCAGTGGCTATTAGCCACAAGGTATAGCTAGGGGCTCTGGGGCAAGTGATGCTCTGTCTTCTTGGTGCTTGGGGGGGGTCAACAGTGGGAGGGCTTCTAATGTCCTGGCCCCACTGCTGGACCTCCTGATGGCACTGGTATTTCTGGCCACTGTGTGACACAGAGTGTTGGACTGGATGGGCCTTTGGCCTGATCCAACATTGGCGTCTCTTATGTTCTTATGGAATTCGCCACCAGAGGATGCCATGACGGCCAAAGGCACAGATGGCTTTAAAAGGGGATTAAATAGATTTGCGGAGGAGAGGTCTATCAATGGCTACTAGCCATGAAGACTGAGGAGAACCTCCACATTCAGAGGCACTAATCCTCTGAATCCCAGAGCCAGGAGGCCAACCCGTTCCTCTGGAGAGCCAACAACAGGGCATAGAGGCCGAGGCCTTCATAAGAACATCCCTGCTGGATCAGACCATGGTCCATCTAGTCCAGCATCCTGTCTCACACAGTGGCCAACCCGTTCTCCGAAGAGCCAACAATGGGGCAGAGAGGCCGAGGCCTTCATAAGAACATCAGAAGAGCCCTGCTGAATCAGACCAGTGAGGGTCCATCTAGTCCAGCATCCCGTCTCACACAGTGGCCAACCAGTTCTTCTGGAGGGGCAACAACAGGGCAGAGAGGCCGAGGCTTTCATAAGAACATCAGAAGAACCCTGCTGGATCAGACCAGTGAGGGTCCATCTAGTCCGGCATCCTGTCTCACACAGTGGCCAACCCAAGAACAGGGCATAGAGGCTGAGGCCTTCATAAAAACATCAGAAGAGCCCTGCTGGGTCAGACCAGTGAGGGTCCCTCTAGTCCAGCATCCTGTCTCACACAGGGGCCAACCAGTTCTTCTGGAGGGACAACAACAGGGCAGAGAGGTCGAGGGCTTTACCTGATCTTGCCTCCTGGCTCTGGGATTCAGAGGACTGACTGCTTCTGGAGGTTCCCTTCACTCATCATGGCCGGGCGCTGCTGATGGCCGGGCGCTGCTGCATGAATCCGTCTAATCACTTTCCAAAGCTGTTTATTCCTGCGGCCATTACTACATCCTCTGGATGTGAATTCCATATTTTCGTCACTCTCAGGAAGCGATCCCCAAAAGTAGGGCATAGTTTAAAGGATCCTTATGCTTCCGAGGGGAGTCCCGGAAGATGCCAGAAGAAACATTGTAATGACGACTACACAAAGCAGTTTACATTTACAACATCAACTATGAAGTGAGTAATACTGAGTCAGGCAGCTGGTCTTTCTAGCCCTGCTTTGGCAACTCCGATTGTCATCGGGTTGCCAGCTCCAGGTGCAGAATTTCCTGGAGATTTGGGGGGTGGACTTGGGGAGGAGAGGGCTTAGGGAGGAGAGGGTCTTCAGCGGGGTATAATCGTTGGAGTCAGCAAGTCAGCGTGCCTGGACATTGGGGGGGGGCTACATCATTCTAAGTGTGTACAGGTATTCTCAGGGGTCATTTCCTGCAGGAGCGCACAGGAGCGGAGCTCCGGCAGTAAACAGCCCAGGGGGCGGGCACATGCAACAAGCCCCACCCCCTGCTCCCAGCAGCCCTCAGTCAGAGCAAGAAGCAGCCAGTTAAGTTGCAGAGCTCCCCCACGGCCCCCCGGTCCAAAACAGTCCAGTGGCACCTTGAAGACCAAGTTTTATTCAGGTACAAGTTCTCCCTCCTCTGTGCGGGCAGATCTGCACGTTTCCCCCCCCCCCATAGCGAGCTATCCAAAACAGTCCAGCGGAGCCTGAGCGGTGGGGGTTGCCTTCTGACACACCTCCGGTGATGTCAGGGGGTGTGGCATATGCAAATAAGTTATGCTAATGCATTATGCTAATGAGCTCCTGCACCTCTTTTTGTACAAAATGACCCCTGTGATTCTATGAGAGAGGTTTAGAAATCAAAATAAATGAATAAATAGACAGACATCAGTGGGAATTCAGGGAGGTCGTCAGGCCTGATCTCGGGCTTGGCGGCCGTAGCACCCACACGGTATTTACACAAGGAAGTACGACTTTACTACGAATACTACTTTACTGCTACAAGGAAAGTGTTTCACCACTTTACTACTAGTACTACTTTACTATACGACAAGGAAATGCTACTTTGCAGGGAGGGTGATTAAAATGTGCATGCGCTCGCACTCTTGAACGGCTTGGGTGGGGCGTGCATCTCGAGCCAAAGCTTCATTAAGAAATGCCAGCTAGTACTGCTCTCCGCAGCTAAATCCTTGATCGCTAAGGTATGGAATCAAGATAAAGTGCCTTCCGTAAGGCAATGGATATTGAAATGTTGGGACATGGCGGTGGCAGCTAGAATTGCAACTCAGTTACTGGTTGCCCAAACAACGTCTTTATCTAATAATTTTATGGAGCGATGGTTTCCGTTTTTTTGAATATACCTCTTCAAATTCTGAAACACTATTCAGATTACCTGCCAAATATTTACATTTTGCATTTTATTAACAAGCCACTTATTGTTCAAGTATTTATAACTGTAAACGAAGGGTTATATAGATCTCTTTTATGCTCACAAAAGTTGTTTGTTGTAAATTCATGTTTTATTTTTAAGTTAATTGTGTTATAGTATTACTCTGTGAATGTGTGTATTATAGAAAAATTAAAAAGTTTTGGTTTAAAGAAAGAAAGAAAGAAAGAAAGAAAGAAAGAAAGAAAGAAAGAAAGAAAGAAATGCCAGCCAGAACGGGAGAAGGGTGTGCCCACTGCTGCCAACGTATCCTGGGCTCCGTCTCAGGAAATGGAACTGACGTGGTGGGTGTCAAGCAATGCTCCCTCTAAGCTGCAGAGTCTTGTGAGCAGAAATCTGACTTTGTGAGCTCCTAGCATTGTGAGTGAGCCATTCAGCTGCTGCATCAATTGGTTTGCTCTGGACCCCATCCTTCCTGAGTGCAGACAAAAAAATGTGTGAGCCGGAGGCTTAAAAACTGTGAGCTAGCTCACGCTAACTCAGCTCAGAGGGAAGACTGGTGTCAAGTCACAGCCGACTTCTGGTGACCCCGTAGGGTTTTCAAGGCAAGAGACATCCCGAGACGGTTTGCCGTTGCCTGTCTCTGCGTCACGGCTCTTGATTTCCTTGGAAGTCTGCCACCCGAGCAGTGTTCCCTCTAAGCTGAGTTAGCGTGAGCTAGCTCACAGTTTTTTGGCCTCCGGCTCACACATTTTTTGTCTTCGCTCAGGAAGGATGGCTCCAGAGCAAACGAATGTATGCAGCAACCAAATCGCTCGCTCGCAACTTTAATGCCAGTAACTCACAAAGTACAATTTTTGCTCACAAGACCCCATAGCTTAGAGGGAACATTGCACCCAAGCACTAACCAGAGCTGACCCTGCTTAGCTTCTGAGATCTGACGCGAGGGGGCTATCTGTGGCCACCCAGATCAGGGGGAAAGACACAGAGAGGGGGTCTGCCGTCGCCTGCCTCTGTCGAGCGACCCTGGACTCCCTCGGTGGCCTCCCATCCAAGTATGAGGCAGGCCAATTCTACTTCGCTTCTGAGATCTGAAATGATCGGGCGAGCCCGGCCCATCCAGGTCTTGGCAGAGCAGCGGGAGACACACCCAGACAATCAGAATGTAGACTGAAGTGCAATATAATCTTCAGAATGACCCTTCTCCCCTGTATCGGTCAGCCTCACACAGAAGGAGACCGGGCTAGGGTTCAAGGCCTTATCGTGGGGGGGGGGGAGCAGTGTGTATACTTTACCGAGCTCAGGTCCTGGGATGGCCTGTGTAGGCACTTTCAGAAACATTGTGTTTGTTCTTGCGTGAGACGATATGCATGGGACGGGATTGCGCTGCTGCTCTTGGGGTGTCCCGCCCCGCAGGGCTCTTTTCGTAGCAGGGACTCCTCTGCAGATTAGGCGACCCACCCCTAATGTCGCCAATCCTCCAAGAGCTTACAGAGCTCTTCTTACAGGGGCTCCTGTAAGCTCTTGGAGGATTGGCTACACTAGGGGTGTGTCGCCTAACATGCAAAGGAGTTCCTGCTACAACAAGAGCCCTGGGCGACACACCCCTAATGTAGCCAATCCTCCAAGAGCTTACAGGAGCCCCTGTAAGAAGAGCTCTGTAAGCTCTTGGAGGATTGGCGACATTAGGGGTGGGTCGCCTAATCTGCAGAGGAGTCCCTGCTACGAAAAGAGCCCTGCGGGGCGGGACACCCCAAGAGCAGCAGCGCAATCCCGTCCCATGCATATCGTCTCACGCAAGAACAAACACAATGTTTCTGAAAGTGCCTACACAGGCCATCCCAGGACCTGAGCTCGGTAAAGTATACACACTGCTCCCCCCCCCCCACGATAAGGCCTTGAACCCTAGCCCGGTCTCCTTCTGTGTGAGGCTGACCGATACAGGGGAGAAGGGTCATTCTGAAGATTATATTGCACTTCAGTCTACATTCTGATTGTCTGGGTGTGTCTCCCGCTGCTCTGCCAAGACCTGGATGGGCCGGGCTCGCCCGATCATTTCAGATCTCAGAAGCGAAGTAGAATTGGCCTAATATGCAAAGGAGCTCCTGCTACAACAAGAGCCCTGGGCGACACACCCCTAATGTGTCGCCTAATATGCAAAGGAGTTCCTGCTACAACAAGAGCCCAGGTATAGCGACATGGATGCCGAAGAGTTCCAGGACTTTGCATTCCCATTCCTTTCCATTTCTGTCTCCGAGCGCTCTGTTCCATTATGCAGGCAATGCCCTGCAATAAAAGTAAAAATTATTTGTTGCTGAAACCAGGGGCCCACTACAAATCAAGCTTGCCCTGGGCCAGGCCCGTAGCTACAGTGGGGTTTGGGGGGGCTCCGCCCCCTTTCTTAAAGGCACAGCCCCACAAGAACATCTCCTGTAAATGCTTTGTTTCAAACCTTTAAAAACATTTTTTTAAAGGCATGCACTCCTTTAAGCAGAGCGGGGTGCTGCAGTTGACCAATTCCTGCACTGAGCAAGAGGGTTGGAGTAGGTGACCTCTAGGATCCCTTCTAACTCTGTGTCAAGAAACTGGTCTCCTTTAAGAGAGCTCTTCTTGCCCAAGGTTTAGCTTTCTTGACTATAGAGGTCATCACCCCCACCTACCAGCTTGTTCTCAGAAGTGTTCCTTAGGCTGGCAGGAGTGATTAACTTGCAGCAGCTGAGAACTGTCATTGAAAGTGGTTGACAGCTTGCAATTCAGAGATCTATCCTGGTAACAGCTTTCTGTTGCCTTTTCTTTCAGGACTGAGAACTTCAGCCCCACCTGAAAAATATTTGACCCACAACCACAAAATCCTGGCTACAGGCCTACCTAGGGTTGCCAAGTCCATCTTCCACCCCCAGCGGGGGACTTTGGGTGCATTCCTGGAAGGGTGGGGCATCCCCAACGTGATGACGTCACGTTGGGGACGTCTGCCGCCCCCCCACCTGGCCGTGCGCCGGATCTCCAGAAACAGCAGTTCCCTGCACTTAAAGTAGCCGGCAGCCGGCGTTTCCCCTTTAAGAGAAGCTGTGTTTCCCTTTTAAGAACGAAGCTGGCTTTTCCCTGCAAGCTTGCGGAGTTCGCGCTTGGGATGAAACATGGGTTGCACACCCTTAAAGGGAGAATCCCTGCCCTTAAAGGAGCCGGTGTTTCCCTTTTAAATGCAGGAGCTGGCGTTTCCCTTTTAAGAGCACGAAGCTGGCACTCCGGGCTTGGGAGGAAAGACGGGTTCCACACACTTAAAGGGAGAGAGAGGGGTGGGTGTGGGTGTTGGGGGTGGAGCTTCCCCCACCGGCCATCTGGCCGGCGGGCGGGTAGAACCCCCCAAAACGAGGGACCCCTGGCAAACCGGGGGGGTTGGCAACCCTAGGCCTACCCTGGACAGAGGGGATGATTCTTTGTCCCTGGTACTGTGCTCCTGACCATAGGATTGCCAACTTTTGTCTTGGGCAATTTCTGGAGATTTGGGGGTGGATCCTGGAGAGGGTGGAGTCTGAAGAGGGGCAGGAGCCCAGGAGGAATCTCCTCCTCCTCCTCCTCCTCCTCCTCCTCCTTCTTTTCAGTATACAGATTGAAAACTTCATTTCCCTCTTGAGCGTTCCAGCACTTCTTCCCCCCCAAAAAACAGCCCGGCTCTGAACTAAAGCCTGGCCGGTCCTGAAGGTTATCTGGCCCCTTGATTTGGAACTGAGTCACAACACCCAGGAGCTTGCTGGAAGGAGAAGGCTAAAGACGCTTTGATGAAATCTGCATCCTGCAGGACGTCAGCGCGCCCATATCGGCGGCAGCAACACCGGTCCGACGCAGACCCAAAAGCGATGAGTCATGACGGGGCCTTCCTGCTTACATCACAGCAGAGTCCGCACAAAACAGTCGATTCTCTCATCTGTCTCTGGTTCCAAACCGGAGTGCTTTTTCTTTCCTGTGGGGGAGGTCATCCGCATGAGGTCACACTCTTACTCTCCTCTTTCCAGGTTCTCCTCCACCTCTCCGCACTTTCCTGTACCTCTTTGACTCTCATCTTCTTGGAAAGGATAGTCCAAACACATGATCGTGTCGTGTGGAAGACACTGGGCACATTTTCCCACCCACAGTGTGTTGGAGGGAGCAATTCAGCGTGCCTGGAAATTGGGGAGGGGGCCGCTACATCACTCTAAGGGTGTGTGGTGTACTGACTAAGACCGCGCACATGCTCGGGTTCGCACACAGTCATGCAAACTAGCAGAGCTTCGTGACTATAACACAATAGACAGAGAGGATCCTAAAACCGGCTGATCAGTCAGTCCAGATCCCAGAGGGAACCTATGGGTGCTGTAAATAAACCAATCACAGGTGTGGGTGGGTGTGTTGGGTGTGGCGTGAAACTGGCATTTAAGCAGGCCCTGAGTCCTGCTAGATCATCTCAGGTTTTCCTGCTTTAATAAACTATGAGCTGACCAGTGTTCCCTCTAAGCTGAGTTGGTGTGATCTAGCTCACTGTTTTTTAGCCTCTGGCTCAGACATTTTCGCCTTAGCTCAGGAAGGATGACTTCCGAGCAAACTAATTTCTGCAGCAGCCAAATCGCTCGCTCACAATGTTAATGCCAGCAGCACACAAAGTGGAATTTTTGCTCACAAGACTCCACAGCTTAGAGGGAGCATTGGAGCTGACCCCTCCTCTCTCTCACTTTGCCCTCTCCCTCTCTCCTCTCCCTCTCTTCACATGGCCTTCCATGGAGACACATCTCTCTGCAGGTCTCTCCTGTCGACACAATGCCCTAATTCTCCCACACACATGATGCCGGACAAGCTGGCCGTTTGCGATCGGGAAAGTCCTCTTTAGATTAGGCCTCATTCTCTTCTTTCGACTGCAACCTGAATGTAAACTCCATCTACTTGAACAAATGTGAGTTTATCTTTTTTGAAATACTCTTCTTGGGCCCTGATCACACGGGCCAGATAACGCGGGAGGAGGCGTGGCTGTTCGCCCCAGAGCAAAATAAAGTGCGGTAGCCCGATCACACGGTCCCCCGAGTCTCCGCGCTTAGGCTGTTAGCTGGCGATCACACGGCGATGCCGGAGCGTGGCAAAGAAGTGGCGCGGCGAGCGTTTCGCATTTGTGCGCATACGCAGTTCCGCAGAACAGCTTCCAGTTACGTCTTTGTGCACATGCGCTTATGAAAAACATCCAGTTTGCGATGGGACGTGGGCGGGCACCGGATGCCACAGGATACTAGCACTCCCGCGATCAGACGCCTGCCCCTGCCCCGCATTTTCCGGATACTAGTGCACTTTCCTTGGTACTTTTTAACTCCGCATCTTTGGCGGGACGCCACGGGTTGGCCACGGGTGCGCTACGCTTCCCAGATGTTGCGGTGTGATTGCGCCTCAAAAATCCGCCTGACATTCGTGCCTTTAGCGCAGCAAATCCTCCGTGTGACCAGGGTCTCTGGAGTTTACTGCACTTTTTGTTTACTGCACTCAGGATCACGCTTCTGTGACTGGGCAAAACTCTGCTATATCAACCCAATATCCCATTCCCAACAGTTACCTGGGGGATGGGATTTCTGTGACAATCTCTCTAATGCATGAGCAGGTCCACTGAGATGAAGCAGGGTAAAACAGAGGTTATTCAGGGTGTGGGGGCCAGAAGGAGGACCAGCTTCACTTATTATTTCATTTATTTATTTACTGAATTTGTACCCTGTCCTTCCCTTTAATAGGGGCCCACATCTTCCCCTGTCCTGCATTTTATCCCCACAACAATTCTGCGAGGTAGGCTAGGCTGAGATTGCGTGACTGGCCCAAAGTCACCCAGCGAGCTTCCATGGCAGGGTGGGGATTTGAACCCGGGTGTCTCTGTTTGGCATAGTGGTTTGGAGCGGTGTTCCCTCTAAGCTGAGTGAGTGTGAGCTAGCTCACAGTTTTTCAGCCTCCGGCTCACAGATTTTTGTCTTCGCTCAGGAAGGAGGGCTCCAGAGCAAACTGATTTATGCGGCAGCCGAATCGCTCGCTCACAGCTTCAATGCCAGTAGCTCACAGAGTAGAATTTTTGCTCACAAGACTCCACAGCTTAGAGGGAGCATTGATTAGGAGTGTGGACTCTTAATCTGGGAGAACCAGGTTTTGTTAAGTAGTGGGTTCACGAGACTATTGTGGTTTCAGCATAGTTCTTTATTGGAAAATTTTAAGAACAATTTTTCCTACTTCCAGGGCTGGCTCTCTCACTAGGCCAGCTAGTCTCTGGCCTAGGGCGGAGCTCCGAACAGGGCGCCAACTGCCCTGCTGCTTTCCCCCCACCCTCACCCTGCCCAAAGCCGCTGTTACTAAAACTCATCTCGCGACGGCCTGCCCCAATTTACGCATGGAGCACCCCAGGGGTCGTTTCGTAGAAAAAGAGCTAGGGGAACCCATTAGCATAACTCATTAGCATATGCCACACCCCCTGACATCACCGGAAGTGTGTCATAAGGCCACACCCCCTGACCCCAACGGTCCCGGCCACCGCCGCCGGCCTTGCAGCTCCACTGCCGAGCCCCATGAGGGGCCCGGCGCAGAATACTTCTGCCAGGGAAGAATGTTATTACTATGGGCTAGAACAGGGTTCTTCAATGAGTTGCCAATGGATACCATAGTGCTCGCCAATACTTCCCCTGACACCTGCCAGGTTTTTCAGAAAGTGGGCAGGATTATTGTAAGACAGGGCTTGTTATTGGTTGCCCTCATTCAAATAAAAGCAGCTTCCTTGACTGCAACAGGCAATGGAGGATTAGAAGTACTGGTAAGCACCAGGGCATAAAAACTAAGAAAAGCCCTGCTGAATCAGACCTGTGGTCCATCTAGTCCAGCATTCTGTCTCATACAATGGCCAACCAGTTCCTCTGGAGGTCCAACAACAGGCCTTACTGGCTGAGGCCTTCCCCTGATGTTGCCTTCTGGCACTGGGATTCAGAGGTTTACTGCCTCTGAACATGGAGATTCCATCTAGTCACCAAGGCTAGGAGCCACTGATAGATCTATCCTCCATAACTCTAACAAATCCCCTGTTAAAGCCATCTCTGCCTGTGGCCATCCTCTTGCTGCAAATTCCACATTTAATCACTTGCTGTGTAAAGAAGTATTTCCTTTGGTCCATCTGAATCTACTGCCTATCAGGTTCATTGGATGCCCTCAAGTTCTGGTATTTTAGGAGAGGAAGAAAGAGTTCTCTTTGTCAACTCTCTTCACCCCATGCATAATTTAATAAACCTATCTATCTCCAGTACAAGAACTCATGAACACTCAATGAAATTGCTGAGCAGTCAAGTTAGAACAGTTGGCCCTGCCTACTTCTTCACCCAAAGAGTGATTAACACATGGAATTCACTGCCACAGGAGGTGGTGGCAGCTACAAGCATGGATGGCTTCAAGAGGGAATTGGATAAGCATATGGAGCAGAGGTCCATCAGTGGCTATTAGCCACAAGGTATAGATAGGGACTCTGGGGCAAGTGATGCTCTGTCTTCTTGATGCTTGCTCCAAGGGGGGGGGGTCAACAGTGGGAGGGCTTCTAGTGTCCTGGCCCCACTGGTGGACCTCCTGATGGTTTTTTCGGCCACTGTGTGACACAGAGTGTGTGACTGGATGGGCCTTTGGCCTGATCCAACATTGGCGTCTCTTATCTTCTTAGGTTCCTAACAGCACACATGTGGCAAGCCGCAACTATCTACAGTCCCCAAAACACACCCACAAAATACAAATAGCCCAATAGGTGACCAGACACTTGGAAACCTTGTCTGCATGAGCTCCATTCAATCTGCAGTTACCTGATCGGCCGGCTCGCCAAGGGCGGCCAATCCGAACGTAGCTGCCAGGGACCTCTGGAACAATGAGTGTTCACTCAAAGCTCTCACTGCACAACCGGTTTGATTCACCACTCCTCCTCCACGTGCAGCTGATGGTGTGACCTTGGGTCAGTGACAAGTTCTATCAGAGCTGTTCTTGAAAAAGAGCAGTTTCTGTCAGAGCTCTCTCAGCCCCACCTACCTCACAGGGTGTCTGTTGTGGGGAGGGGAAGAGAAAGGAGTTTGTAAGCCGCTCTGAAACTCCTTTGGGTAGTGAAGGGTGGGGTAGAAATCCAATCTCTTCTCCTCTTCTTCTTTGTCAGATACTTTTTATGGTCTTTAAGGTATAATTGGACTCAAATCATGTGCTTCTACTGCAGACCAATACAGCTACCTTGGAGAACCCCCTCCCTCCACTGGCCATGGTCCTAGAAGAAAGAGGCACCTCTGACTCACTTTAAGCCCCTGGAGGGAAATAAAACTCTAGTTTGGTGTAGTGGTTAAACATGCGGACTCTAATCTGGGAGAACCCGGTTTGATTCCCCACTCCTCCACTTGTACCTGGCTGGATGACCTTGGGCAAGCCATAGTTCTGATAAGAGCTGTTCCTGAAAAAGAGCAGTTTCTGTCAAGAGCTCTCTCATCCCCACCTACCTCACCGGGTGTCTGCTGTGGGGAGGGGGGAAGGGGAAGGAGATTGTAAGCCGCTCTGAGACTCCTTCGGGTAGTGAAGGGTGGGGTATAGATCTAAACTCTTCTTCTTCTTCTTCTTCTTCTACGCCATACTGAGTTCAATGAAGCGATGACAAGTTATGGGCTGGCGACAACAACAGTGTCGGGCCCCTGCCCAAGGCAGTCACCAGCATCACCAGAGCTGGAAGCGAGCCTCTCTGACTCCTCAGGAGTTGACCGCTCGCCGCCGCCAGCACCCAAAGGAGTCACCCCCACACCTGATCCGGCATCAGCTGATGAGGCACAGGTGCAAATAGAAAAGCCCGCCTGATTTACCGCCGCGGGAGGCTTGGCTGAGGGGGGTGGCTGCGCAAGGGCTTAGCAACCCGCCACCAAGACGCACCCTGGCAGGGAAGGCGGGCACTGAGCCCTGCGTATTGGCAGGAGCGGTGCCACCACTCAGGGAAGCACTGCCAGAGGCCTATACAGCTCCCGCTCGGGATTGGGCTCTCCGCGGAAGCGACGCGTCGCATCTGTGCCGACCTCGCGCCCACCCTCGGCTCCTGTTCTTGGACCTCGCTCTTGTTTGGATCCCTGGCTTCCCGACCTCCCGCTTCGAAGGGCCACTCTCTCGGACTCCCGAGCACGGATTCTAATCTGGTTGGGAGCGCGGACTCTAATCTGGGAGCATCGGGTTTGATCCCCCACTCCTCCACTTGCACCTGCTGGGTGACCTTGGGCAAGCCGTAGTTCTGTCAGAGCTGTCCTTGAAAAATGGCAGTTTCTGTCAGAGCTCTCTCAGCCCCGCCTGCCTCACAGGGTGTCTGTTGTAGGGAGGGGAAGGGAATGGAGTTTGTAAGCTGCTCCGAGACTCCCTTGGGTAGTGAAGGGCAGGGTAAAAATCCAATATCTTCTTCTTCTTCTTCTACCTACCTCACAGGGTGTCTGTTGTGGGGAGGAGAAGGGAAAGGAGTTTGTAAGCCGCTCTGAGACTCCCTTGGGTAGTAAAGGGCAGGGTATAAATCCAATCTCTTCTTCTCTCAGAGCTGTTCTTTCAAGGACAGTCCTCGAAAGAGCTCTCTCAGCCCCACCTACCTCACAGGGTGTCCATTGTGGGGAGGGGAAGGGAAAGGCATTTGTAAGCCACTCTGAGACTCCTTCAGGTAGTGAAGGGTGGGGTGTAAATCCAGTCTCCTCCTCCTCCTCCTTCTTTTTCCTGCTCCTCCTCTTGTTCTATCTCTTCTGGCTATGACCCCTGGACCAGACCTGCCTCCTGGACCAGACCTGGCCATGACAACTAGTGTGATCTCACCAGATCTCGGAAGCGAAACAGGGCCGGCACCACAGGCGATGGCAAGCCACCTGTAAACACCTCCTGCCTTGGGAAACCCTACGAGGCCACAATAAGTCAGCTGTGACAATACGACACATCCCACCACAAACATCCGGAGAGTCAATGGGGCCGCTCAGGTGTCGGGCATTGTGTACCATTGTGTACCCTGCCTCCTGTGAGGTTAAACATTCCGTTCCACATTCTTTCGTGGCACAAAAGGGAAATTGTTGTGATCGGTGCACCCTCACACCTGCCGCCGGGAGCCAGGCGAGGGCAGGGCGGCCTATTGAGAAGTAAATATATGCAACACGACACATCCAGAAAAGGACTTTCAGCAGCCTGAAATGGGGTGTGTCCGTATGTGCTCAAGTGCTGACTTTGAGAGCCAGTTTGGTGTCGTGGTTAGGAGCGCGGACTCTAATCTGGGAGAACCGGGTTTGATTCCCCACCCCTCCACATGCAGCTGCTGGTGTGACCTTGGGTCAGTGGCAAATTTTCTCAGAACTGTTCTCTCAGTTCTCAAGAGAGCTCTCTCATCCCCACTTACCTCACAGTGTCTGTTGTGAGGAGGGGAAGAGAAAAGAGATTGTAAACCGCTCTAAATCCAATCTCCTCCTCCTCCTCCTTTAGCTTGGAGAAACGATGGCTGAGGGGTGACATGATCGAGGTTTATAAGAGCATGCATGGGCTAGAGCAGGTAGAGAAAGAGGTACTTTTCTCCCTTTCTCACAATACAAGAACTCCTTGTGGGCACTCCATGAAATTGATGAGCGGTCGGGTTAGAACGGATAAAAGGAAGTCCTTCTTCACCCAAAGAGTGATCAACACATGGAATTCACTGCCACAGGAGGTGGTGGTGACTACAAGCATGGATGGCTTCAAAAGGGAATTAGATAAGCATATGGAGCAGAAGTCCATCAGTGGCTATTAGCCACAAAGTATAGGAACTCTCGGTCTGGGGCCAGTGATGCACTATATTCTTGGTGCTTGGGGGGGTCAACAGTGGGAGGGCTTCTAGTGCCCTGGCCCCACTGCTGGACCTCCTGATGGCACCTGGTGTTTCTGGCCACTGTGTGACAGAGTGTTGGTCTAGATGGGCCATTGGCCTCATCCAACATTGGCTTCTCTTATGTTCTTGTGTTCTCTTATGTTCTTATGTTTTCCATTGCTGGCTTCTGTGTAGCAACCTTGGACTTCCTTGGCAGTCTCCCATCCAAGTACTAACCAGGGCCAGCTGGTAGAAGCTCTAGGAATCACCATACCATAGAGTTTCTAGTGATTCCTAGAGCTACCGTCATCACTTCTGGTTTTTCCCCTGGAAGTGGTGTCTTCATGCATATAGAGAACTTGAGATAAAGGAGTCGGGCAAGAGGCCAGCTTATGTCCCCGTAGCAAACTTTATACTCACTAACAAAGAATTTTTTAAAATATAAAAGGGCCCAATCACACCTCATGTAAAAATACAAGAATCTAACACACAAGGGCTAATGTACTTGACCTGACCCGTTTCGGCCTGCATAAGCCTTCTTCAGAGGTCAAACACAGTGAGGAATATATTGGCTTATATAATACTACAGTACAATCATACAGATATAAAATATAAATACAAGAAGGACTAGAAAAAGTTGCTGTAAAATATAGAGAAATGGGAAATTAAATACATACAATAAAATGAATGAATAAATAAAAAGTGTGAGGGTTCCGTTGCTCGAAAGCCAGGAGTCCAACTCTAGGGTTGTGGTGCTCATCTCTGTTTCAAAGCCGAAGAGCCAGCGCTGTCTGAAGACATTTCCGTGGTCATGTGGCCGGCATGACTAAACACCAAGGCGCACGGAACGCTGTTACCTTCCCACTGAAGTGGTACCTATTTATCTACTTGCAATTTCTTGCTTTCGAACTGCTAGGTTGGCAGGAGCTGGAACTAGAGATGGGAGCTCACTCCGTCATGCGGCACCCGGGTCTCGAACTGCTGAACTACCGACCTTCCACAGCCTGCAGTTCAGCGTCTTAACCACTTGAGCCACCGCAGCTCCTAAATAAAAAGTATATTCTACTAAAAAAACATATTGACTTACTTCCAAAATGAAACCACTAGGCACAGAATAAAAGTACAAAATGATGCCTCCAAAGATGCAATCACATGCCAAGTGGTGTTTCACTGGGAATAATCTAGAAACAAAAAATATATATAAACCAATGCATTCTACAATTTTAAAACTTAATTCAGAAAGTAATTAATAAAGAGTTTCTAATGATTTCTAGAGCTACCGTCATCACTTCTGGGATTTGCCCCCACGCACAATGTCCCTGCCCCCAGTGCTTCTTAACCACAGCAGAGGCGAGATTCAAACTGGAGACTCCTGGTTTGCAGGCTGAAGCTCTGAGCCACTGCGCTCCATTCGCTTCCCAGGGTAGAGGCATCTATAGACACGGCCGATGGCTGCCCCGCCCTTTCTTCCTGGCCTGGAGACATCTTTAGGATGGGAGCCACACGCCCTTCCTTGGCATTTTCCAAGGGCAGAAACATTGCTCTTACATGCTTGAACTTTCCCTCGGTGTTTGACAGAAATCTATCTTTGAAACCCATCTTGCCACTTTTACTCACAGGGAGGAGGGAAGAGCCTATCAAAGGATTTGTTGTCAAAAACCCAGGTTGGTTTTTATGAGGGTGGGGTGGTCCTGATCACTACAGATTAAGAGGACGGCCAGCACAGCTGGGGGCGGGGGTGGAGGGAAAGATGCGCGTCAGAGCAGTCCTGGCCCTGGTGCAAGCCCAGCATTGTTCCTGGGGCAGGATTTTGATTAATGAGCGATGTCAGAGGCTGCAGAGCGTTTCCCCATGGATTCCAGATACACGGAGAGTCCTCCAGTGGGACTCACCGCCACTGGCTCGGGAAGGGTCTGACTGGCCCAGCTGCCCTCCCTTCCCCACCCATCCTGCCGGGGCAGGCTGGCTGGGGAAGGAAATGGAAGGCAGAGCGGGTCAGTTTCACTCACCCTCTGCTTCTAACTGACCTGCTCTCCCTCCCCTTCACTTCCCCAGCCGCCCAACGTGGCAGGCTGACTTGGGGGAAGCGAAGACAGATCAGGGAGGCTTTTAAAGATGCCTCCCCTTCACTTCCCCAGTTGGTCACCGTGCTGGGCCGGCTGGGGAAGCAGAGACAGATTGGGGAGGCATTTAAAGAACTGTTTCCTCTTCCCTCCCAGATTCGGGGATGGGACCCGAATAAAAGCCGAATAAGATCAGCTTTTATTCGGGAGCACCTTATCGGTTGCCGAATCAGATTAGAGAATCTGATTTGGCTGAATTCGGCTTTGCCGAATGCACCCCTAGTTACTAACCACAGAGTGAGACTTGAGAGCTGCTGCAAGGGTGGGGGTGGGGAGAGAGTCTCCCACCCACCAACTGATACACCGGGTAGTGAAGGGCAGGGTATAAATCCAATCTCTTCTTCTTCCGAGACCCAGCCAGCTGAGTTTACACTCAACAGAAGCAAAACTCTCACACCATGAGATGGAAAGAAATGTGATACCTGATGACACTTTCAAACCATACTTTTACATTTTAATCACTCACCGTGCCAAAGAAAACTTTTTTTTAACAATGCCGATTAAAGCCGAACACGGAAGAGAATGACAATTCCCAAAAAAGTCAACTAAAGTTGAGTGTGGCAGTGAAAGAGGTAAGATCTTGATAGATAGGGGGGGGACACTCTGTGGTGCCCCCTTGCCTTGGTTCCTTAAGCACATGCTTATTTTGCTTAACGGTTAATCCAGGGCTGCACACAGTTCATCTTCAGTGACGATCCCTACGCTGTGGTGACAGCTGCGGCTGGAGCAGCCTGTTAAAAATTCACACAGCCAATCAGATCTCCAATAGCCAATCAGCGGCCCTGCTGGGCAAGAGACCCATCTGTCCCTGCCCACTTTGTAAAAACACTTGGTGGGTGCCACGGTGCCCACGGGCCCTGAGTTGGGGAACCCTGTCATACAGCACATTCATTCCCCACTGGTTTATGTCACCCCTTGACAACATTCCAGTGATGCTTCGGGGAACCCATTAAATGGGCACAGCTCCTCCTAAGACATTGTGCTGCAGCTGAAGGAATAAACTGCCCCAGGCCGCAGATACCTCCGAGTAGCTGCCTCCCCTTGCTGATCAGCTGCACTACAACATAATTTTCACCCGGAGAGCTGAGCCCCAGGGCTATTTGTGAAGATTTGTCAATGCATTTTCTGCTTAAATAGCTGTCCTCTGGGCACAGGTATGTTTCCATTCCCTGGGTGAAGATGAAGACAGAGTTTGGAATTTAAAAAAAAAAATCCCTTCTGTCATTCTGCGTGAACGACTGCTTTGATTTGTGTGCTCGAGGTAGGTAAGCTTGAAGCATGAAGTTTCACTGGAAGGAAAAGGTATCTCCTACTCATCCTGAAAAGTCAGACCAAGGACACAAATCCCCTAGCACATTTTTCTCAGGCTTGGCTCCATCCCCTTGAAAGGAGCCCATGGCAAGCATTTACTACAGAGTTACTCTGCAGTATATGTTGAGAGACAATTTACATCAGGGTCCCAGAGCCAAGAGGCAACATCAGAGGAAGGCTTCAGCCTATAAGCCCTGTTGTTGGCCCTCCAGAGGAACTGCCTGGCCACTGTGTGAGACAGGAGGCTGGATTAGATGGACCCTCTGATGTTCTCATGAAGGCCTTATTGTTGGCCCTCCAGAGGAACTGGTTGGCCACTGTGTGAGACAGGACATTGGACCAGATGGACCACTGGTCTGATCCAGCAGGGCTCTTCTGGTGTTCTTATCAGGGGAAGGCCTCAGTTTCTCTGACCTGTTGTTGGCCCTCCAGAGGAACTGGTTGG